>NC_069120.1:55649282-55703282 GCF_025612915.1 Magallana angulata
TGTTTTCCCATAAGAAAGATACGGACTGGACACGAATTTTGCATTTTTTCTGCCAGTGACCTTGACCTTGTCCAAATGACCTTGGGTCAAGATCTTGACACACCCTTAGGTCATTAGCAATCTTTGTGTGAAGTAAGAACTTTCAATGTTTCTCCAGAAGAAAGATATGGACCGGACATGAATTTTGCATTTTTTCTGCCAGTGACCTTGATCTTGCCGAATGACCTTGGGAAAAGGTCATGACACACCCTTAGGTCATAAGCAATACTTGTGTGAAGTAAAAATTTCCAATGTTTCACCATAAGAAAGATATGGACAGGACACGATTGCACAGACAGACGGACGGACGGACGGACAAGGTGATTACTATATACCCCCCCCCCAACTTTGTTTGCGGGGGGTATAATAATACAGTTTTAATTGCACATAATCATGAGATGTTGCTGATAATGGACAGTAAATGCCATGGAATGTTTTATAGTAACTGTCATGTCACATTACCTTAGCAGAGTCCAGACTTTCCCGGTCCACAGGGTTAGAGTCCTTTACAATGTGGACCACACCTTCTCCAAATCGGTCACTGTAGAAACCCTGCAGAAAAACATCCATAAACTACATGATTAACAATGAAAAGGATTGAAGATATGCTATAACACAAATGTATGGATATTATCAGTATTTGTCATAATAATATCCTGATTGAATCAATGTTAAAATATGAAGAAAGGTTAAAAACTTCCATAAAATATCTGAACATATTGGTTAAAGTTCTTTATAGAGATTGTTGCCAGAATAAGTTTTTAACAAAGAATGTTGCCAGCTAATGGTGAAGAGTTTTCTTTGCCCATGACTGAGTCTTTCCATCCAGTGATAGTAACACGTCCTACCTCTAGTCTGTGAGCGACCTCTGGAAGCTTGGTGATGGGTGGCTCCTTGTAAACAAACTCCTCACCGTCCAGATCCCCAAACTTGTGTCCATAGAACCCCACTCTGAAGTATGTCCCAAACATCCGCTTACCCTCCTGTAATAGCAAAATAAGCAATAGATACAGATCCCCAAAGTAGCGCCCATAGTACCACCCTGACGTATGTTGAAAACCTGTAACAAAACAAGCAATAGATACAGGTCCCCACACTTGTGTTCATAGAACCCCACTCTGAAGTATGTCCCAAACATTCGCTTAACCTCCTGTAATAACAATTTACAAAGAGAAAATAGATACAGATCCCAACACAAAATCAAACATCTTTCTGACACATAAATGCTTTCACACACTTCCTGTTAGACTCCTATTCTAACAAAATAAATGACAGTCACTGTAATACTGTACATTTTAAGGATTGTAATAAATTTTCTGTTTATAGATGCATGTTAATATATATGCACATCTCCCATTTTCCTTTTGGTAACCTGAAGAACTCACAAGTTGAAAATTTCTTCAACTTGAAAACAAGATGAAAACCCCCCACACCAAATTTTAAGTGTTCCTTCCATTAGGAAACTTAAGGAAACCCCAAGTTTATGGTTTCCATCTGCTGATTGAAACTTGACAGAGGTTTCCACATATGGGAAACCCCCTAGGAAACCTCTGATATTACAATTTCCATACTGATTTCCTTTTTAGAAAACCCAACTTCCATCCAGTAAACAAGTCTAAGCTAAAATCATAAATTTAAGCTACAAAGCTACAATCGAGGAATAACCTGAGAGATAGACATAAAGCTAGACAAAATGCTGAAGAAGGGAACTGATCATGGATAATTCAGGAGATTTCACATGACAGTATCACTTGCCTGGCGTGTGATGTTGCTGAATGCTTCATGAAGTTTGTTGTGAATGGCACCGAGTTTCTTGTAGTCTCTGCCCGACTCATGGATTGGTATCAGGATCTTGTACACTTCATTTACATGTTCATACATTCCAGCCTACAATATACATGTACATGTATCAGGATGGTGTATCACAACCTTAAAACCATGCTACCAGCTGTTTAGGACTGTTTATGAACTGGAATTATAGGAAAGAAAAGTATATAAAAAATGTTATTCTGATGTTCTCAAAACCATGCATGTCTATACAATGATTTAACTTTTGATATCTCCATGTATAGACTACATATAAAGTATCTCACTGTAAAATTTTGTATCATATAACTTACTATATGGACTATATATCAGAGGGGATCTTAATTTCTCGCATTATCACCGGTGTGAGATCGGTTTGTCCAGTGTGAGACAGCAGTGTGAGATTTTTCTGTCTTACACTGTGTATTACTACGCCGTTTCAAAACGTAAACAAACGTTGTCTGCTGTAGGGAAATGCAAAATGGTGCATTGAGATTATCCATTAAGTAATTGTGTTTCTTAATTAATTACAATTTATCATATTTTTGATTAAAAAACTGTTGAATGCTCTCAATTTGACTTGCACTATTTGAAGCACGCGGAGGGATAAATCGAACGTAATCTTTTGAACGTCATAACAGAAAGTTGTCAAACATCATTTTTTAAGGTAATATAATGCGAGAAAAATAATCATTCATTATATACTCGTGTGGGATAGTGAAATTCCACCTCGGGGCCAAGATTCACGGTCTAGGACTCGGCAAAGCCTCGTCCTAGACCGTGAATCTTGTCCCCTCGGTGGAATTTCACTATCCCACACTCGTAATAATGAATGATTCTATTAGTATACTTTGCATCAAATATCTTACTAATTATCTTTGTCAATTTGGTTAGGGTTATATATTTTGTATCAGATATTTAACAGTTTATATTAGTCATAAGACATCTGACCATGTTGAACTCCATGGCTGGGTTAGGGTTATATATTTTGTATTAGATATCTTACAGTTTATATTAGTCATAAGACATCTGACCATGTTGAACTCCATGGCTGTGTTAGGGTTATATATTTTGTATCAGATATTTTACAGTTTATATTAGTCAAAAGACATCTGACCATGTTGAACTCCATGGCTGGGTTTGTATTATATATTTTGTGTCCAATATTTTACAGTTTATATTAGTCATGAGACATCTCACCATGTTGAACTCCATGGCTGTGTTAGGGTTATATATTTTGTATCAGATATTTTACAGTTTATAATAGTCATAAGACATCTCACCATGTTGAACTCCATGGCTGGGTTAGGGTTAGGGTTATATATTTTGTATCAGATATTTTACAGTTATATTAGTCATCAGACATCTGACCATGTTGAACTCCATGGCTGGGTTAGGGTTATATATTTTGTATCAGATATTTTACAGTTTATATTAGTCATAAGACATCTGACCATGTTGAACTCCATGGCTGGGTTAGGGTTATATATTTTGTATCAGATATCTTACAGTTTATAATAGTCATAAGACATCTCACCATGTTGAACTCCATGGCTGGGTTAGGGTTATATATTTTGTATTAGATATCTTACAGTTTATATTAGTCATTACATCTCACCATGTTGAACTCCATGGCTGCGGCCTCCAGTACCCCCACTAGTCCGTTCTCTGTGAAGTATTTCCCAGTACACACTCCTTCCTCGGGGGACACCACATCGTCTGATACAGCACTCTCCTCCAACACATTGACAGAGATTTTCTGGAAGCAACATCTTATGTCAATCCAACAGCAGTACAACCGATGACTCAATTAGTACTATTTAGTACTAAACAACTAGTCCACAGTCAGTAATTTTTTTTTTATCAAACTACTACTAAAAAAAAGTTCAGAATGGCCTTTATAAAGCTACTTACAGAAAAATATAAATTAAAAATTACACCAATGTCATTGTTACCATCATTTCATCTTAGATGTATTAAAGACTCTAAAATTTTTCAAATCCTTCAGAAAAAATTCTATTTAAACTATACCCAGAGACCTTACATATCATTATCATTGTAAACTATTGAATACCAACTTTTAGTGGCTAGGTCTTTCTTCTTATCAATCCAGAGAATTGATTTGCATTCATACAGGGATAAGACATTCTAGAAAATCTTGGACTTTGCTGATTTCAAGGTGACATAATTTGACTGCACATGTACATGATACATATTTGTTACAATGGGTAATCATCTAAAGATCTCACTATTTTGTACTTTAAATCCTCTTCAAGTATATTCAGCAGATCATCTCCAGGTAATACATTAACCTAAGAGTCTACAGCCCCTACAGGTAGGTGTGGCTTGTTCTCTATCATGTACAGGTAGTAAATATCTCCAGGTAAGACACTTACCTGAAAGTCCTCTATCATTAATAAGTACTTAATATCTCCAGGTAAGACTCTAAGCTGAAAGTCTACAGGTAAATTCCTCTATCATGTACAGGTACTTAATCTCCAGGTAAGACACTAACCTGAAAGTCTACAGCCCCTACAGGTAGATATGGCTTGTCTTCTATCATATACAGGTACTCTGCTATCAGACCAGCAGCATGAACAAGACAATGGGCAGCTTCTGCATGGTTATTTCTCTGTGGAAAAAATAATAGTCCTTTTGTATTTTGTATCCTTACAACTTTTCAACAGTTGTGTTATATAATTACCTTTATGTAGGATTTATGGTCTACAATCACTTGTATAATACAACATTAGTTCATTATTACCTTCTTTATCATTTTCTTAATTATTACCTCACTGTGTTTGGTGGCCATGGTATGGAGCCACGTGAGGCGTAGATCGGGGGAGTTCTGGTAACCCTTGGCGATGCGGTACATCAGATCGAGCAACATCTCGGGGTCTTCCTGGAACTCCTTCATCTTCACTGTGTCTGACAGGATCATGTGGAGGTTGAACACCAGGTCCTTAACCTACCGCAAAACATCAACATTAACAATTTATTAACTAAGAAAAGTTCTTTACATAAAACAAATCAACAGCAGTATAGTCAACTTATTAACAAGTGTTGATATGAGGTTGAACACAGGTCCATCACCTACAACAAATCAGTATTATAAACAACTCATGCTTGTCTTGGTTATGGGTTTCTTTCATAATTAAGTTAACCTATGCAGCCTCTAACTCCCCTGACCTGTTCTGTGAATGGTGTCTCTGCTAGGTCCGCATCCTCCTCCGCATATGTAAGAATCGTCTTCAGAGATCGACGCAGCGACTCCTCACTAAAGTTCTGGTTCTGTCCCACAAGCTTACTGAGAGACATGGTCACCTGCATCTTCACCCTCGCAAAGTTCTGCAAGGTAATACAGAATTTCATATTACATTACATTATGATCGGTGTTTCTGATGAAAAAAAAAGCATATAAGCATTGAGTTATAATGTTGTACAATTCACAGGGTTGTGTACAAATAAGTGAGGTTTGAGTGATGTTTGAGTGAGGTATACGTGCATTGTCGAGGTCGTAGTTCTGCCTCATCAGCATGTAGAGGGAGGCGCTGGCCTGGGACCGCGTCTGTGAGATCAGAGAGCTGCAGTGTCTCAGCAGTCTCAGGCACAGATCCGCACACTGTTCTGTCTCCTCCACAAACAGCATGTCCAGAAACTGGAACAAACAATGATATAGTGATGATGGTCCAGAAACTGGAACAAACAATGATATAGTGATGATGGTCCAGAAACTGGAAAAATCCATGATAATGTAATACATGTAATGGTCCAGAAACTGGAACAATCAATAACAGCATTGGTGTCCAGAAACTGGGATGAACGATAATAGTGTGTAAATTGTCCAGACACAGTAACAATTAATAATAATGTAATAATTGTCCAGAAACGGTAAAGAAAATTAATAGCTACCCTGGTGAAAAGAGCCCACTGAAAGGTTACTGGCATTGTACCAGTTATCGGCTAAACTTTAACGTTTTTTTTCTGTATTTCCTTGTTTCTTGATATATTTGGATGAAACTTGACATACTTGAAATGGTGATTTCCTTCTTTATCCATCTGTTATATTGTATATCATTAATAAGAACTCAAAACATCTTGTTTTTGTGCTTTTAGCACGCCCCAAATTTGCCATGTTTTACGATTTACTGTACCAGTTATCAGCTTTGTGATAATAACATAGTAAAATCCCTGTACGTGTTGATTTCATACTTTGAATAATGTAATTTGAGTTATGCCCCTTTTTGGGTCAGACTAAAGGTAGTAGGGGTTATGATACATAAACAAAACTCATGAAAGTGTTCGTTTGTTATCATACGGTAATACACAAAATCATAGATTTTTCAAAACAAAATATTGTGCAATCAGGCGTTCAACTGCGCTATGAATGTCTCAGTGTTTAATGAATTCTTTTTGTTTCTACATGTTATATGTATTGATATTATGTCAAATCAAAGAAGGTATATAATAACATATCACAAAGATGTCATATTCTAGTTTTAACTTATTACGTCACATCCCCCACTGTTGAAAGTGCAAGGATGTAAACCAGCGGTAAACAATGATCGTTCAAGCTCATGGTTAAATCATATTCAAAAAAGTTTTCAAGCAAACTTACTTTTCATTATTCGAAACAGACAACTGAATTAAAAAATCTCGGATAGTTGCGTGATATAAACCCGAACTCTCAGTTTAGCCGATAACTGGTCTTAGCCGATAACTGGTACAGTACCAGTATAGATTACCTTAGTTTCTATAGATATACCTTAATGACAATTGACCTACTATAGTGACTATAGACCTCGCATTGTGACTATAGACTTACCCTTGTGACTAGAGCCCGCTGAGTGGCAAACATGTTTTTCAGGACAGATGTTGACTGATTAAGGCTGAGACTGTGGAGCAGGATACGTAAAGCATTACTCTGTAAGGGCGTGTACTCCATACTTCTAGCAATCTGTCAATGGCAATGAATGCATTTATCGCTTCACACAATATGATAGTATTAACAATCAACCTGAAAACTTTCAAGTTTAGCTACAGAGAAAAGAGCTTATATAGCATACTTAAGTGTATTATTGATTTGTCTGGCTACATATATTAAGAGTAAGCATCATGGTGTAGGTCTATTGACTTTGACCTCTGTTGACCCCTGACCTGTATGATGAGTTCCAGTGTGTCCAGGGCCACCATGCTGATTTCTGCGGCCAGACTTCCCTCAGTGTGAGCGTCAGCCTCCACATTGCGAGGCTTTACACTGCAATAAAAATACACCTCTCTCTCAAAGTAAGTTTTCCCTACATGGATTCATAGATAGAGATTAAACTTTTGAACTTTTTAACAAAAATATTTATATCTTTTTTTGGAAAAAAAAAAACTTTTTTGGAACTTTAAAAACACAGCATTTCAAAGCATCAAACATAGTGATTGAATTTTGATCTTAACCTCAAAACAAAATAAGTTTTACTATTTATACCAAGATCTCATTCTACATCATTACATGAATTCTAGTACATGTATTAAATTCTTTTTCAAAGTGATGTAAGAAGGAAACAATAGGCGAAGTTTAGGAGTGTAATTCCTGTGGGGTTTGGTTACATGATGACTATTGGGTTAAGGACTGTAATCGTGTGGTGTTAGGGAGCATAACACCTATAGGGTTTATGAGTGTAATTCCTGTGGGATTTAGGAGTATATGTTTAGGAGTGTAACTCCAATAGGTTTTGGGAGTGTAGCTTCTATAGGGTTTTGGAGTGTTCCTTCTGTTGGGTTTAGGAGTGTAACTTCTTTAGGGTTCAGGAGTGTAACCCTTACAGGGTTTAGGAAGGTAACACTTTTGGGATTTTGAAGGATATTTTCTGTAGTGGTTAACGAGTGTAATTTCTGTGATGTTAAGGAGAGTAATTTCTGTGGGATCTAGGTGTGTAATTCCTTTGGGTTTGTTTGTTTGCTTATCTCCTTACCTTTCTGTCTGATCAAGAGAAGGTTTGTAGTTTATCTGATCCTTCCTCCATCTGAGTCTACTGTCTCCTTGGGAACTCATCTGGCCATTATCACCTGCATAAGTAGCAAAAAATACAGGTATCATAAAACATTTGGATAATATGCATGTCTGGTTTTAAGCTCATTTAAGATACTGGCTCTGGATCTTATATACACAAGCAGTACTAAATGACAAATGTGTAATTGATACATGTATAATTTCAAGTTAACTACATCACAAACACTGACCTGCCATTAATAGAATGTCACCTCTGCCTCCTTCTCAATATTTTCCCTGGTCTAGTGTTATGAAAATTCATCATTAAATAATTATCTTGACATACTTTAGAGACACATACCTGCCATTTGACTGTAAGATGTCTGCCGTCTCCTCAACATCATCTCTGTCCTGGCGTTCAAATTTCCGAGGATTGCCTCCTCCAGGCGAGACTTCATGTCCACACTTTTCTGAATGGTTTGCTTGGAGCACTGAGCGATGCTCTTCTTTCCCTGTGTGATGGAATTAATTGATCAGTCTTTAGCTGAATTAATGTATAGTTCTATGTATGTATCTAGCGGAGTTCTACTGGTGTGAAGTATCTACCAATGACTGCTGTTGTAAACTACTGATGTGGCACAACTTTATTCAGTGAGGTTTGTGATGGCATTCAGTATTTATTTACCAACATAACAACGATAAGACAACTGTATGTTCTCAAGTATTGAATATAATATATATTACAAAGGACATATTAACTACAGGATACAGAATAATGAGTCACACAGAAAAAAAAAAAAAACAAGAGTAAAAAATTCACAGGATACGTCAAACTTGCAATTACACAACAGTCCAACTTGATCCAAATTCTACCAGCCTCCTACAATTCAGAACTCTTTAACACTGCAATAATATTACCTTATTAACCTTACATCAATTCTTCAACATCTTAATGAAATTACAGAAATACTTAGTAAAAAAATTCAGACTGGGTGTGATCCCAAGTCTATCATAATCGTAGAAGAATTGAGAAACGCACGTGGGTGTCTGCATGCTGCTGTGAGGATGAACGGGTCAATGTTTTACCAGAATGAGGCAAGGTGAGATGACAGGTAGCCAAAAGTACTGAAGTAGGGGGAGGGTATCACTGTAAAAGGTGGCTTATGGGACTTAAATAAGAGGCCACAATTCAGACCAAGAACCTTTAAGTTATGTTACAGTGGGCTTAAAGAAACGAAGAAATCGGACCTGGCAGTAAGCAGAAACTACAAATCTGCCAGGTTATTAGAGCATTCCAAGAAAGTTGTAATTCATTATTAGCAGCTTAAATTTGTTTCATAAGTTATCAAAGTTTGCCATGGGAAGAAAGCCAACCCGAGAGGATATTCCAGTGTTGAGACAGGGTAAATTTTAGGAGGGTCAATTTTCATAAAACTCTACAGGGATATGATAAAGGGAGTGCTTGCCATGAATAATGGGGGTTTATTCCTTATGGTGGAAGCTGCTAGCAGAAAGCTTTGTATACCTGTGAGGTGTCCTCTTTGCTTCTTTGGCGCTGAAGCAAATCCTGGGATTTTCTCTGAAGGCCTTCCCATAATAATTCGTAAGATCTAGGCAGGCTAGCGCTCTTAGGGCGGGGAGCATCGAACAAAGTTTCAGCCAGATGAGCCGATAATCGGAAAGGCTTTAACCATTTTGGCTGTGTAATAAAGGTTCAGAAGTGCACAAGGTTTAGCACAGCATTGCACACTAAAACACAGCACTCCAGAGAATTAAAACCAAGCAGTTTACTGAGGGTTGATACATCTTACGCTAACAGGGACAGATAACTGCATAATGCTTCATGCTATGGCATCCTTTGTGCTGAAGGAATGATAAATTCTCACTAAAACTTTCCAGGTTTAACTACATGCTCAGACTACCTTCTCCAGTGCTGGTAAGGGAGATAAGTCTAGGTGTATGGTGCCCTATCTACAGCTACAGCCATTAGATTCTGATCATGCACATTCTCTATTTATTCATTGTTACAAACACTTAAATTGATGATCATGCTGACATATTTCTAGAAAAATTACTATTTCATACCAGGAAATTTTTGAGAGCAAGCTTCATTTAAACAATTTTTATTATCAGTTTCCATGGCTTGTTTCTTGTGTTGTCTTTTGTACAATAAACATGATTAAAAAACATAGAAAATGATGCATCTATAGTTTGATTACTATAGAATTAAAAAGTTTTACTTAGATGATAGACCAGAGGAGCTGTATCAGAGAGCTATTCTAGCAATATATTTTTGGCCATGTAAAAAATAAGAGATTAGAAGGACTGAGTGGGACAGAAATCTAGCTCTGAACATGGCTTTTCAAGTTAAAGCAGAACAGCAGCCATTGTAAGACAAACCCCTTGCAGCATTCACACAACCTGATACTAGTAAAAAGAGACTCCATCACCAAACACACCATACATAGTTGGCATTAAAAAGCTTGTGGAGTTGAAGATATATCAGGATCTTAAGATTCAATTGAGAACCTTTAACATCATTTTACTCGGATTTCATTGTAGTCATTACTTCTAATTAAAACAGTGGCATTTAAGTACGCAAAGCAGTTTAGCTGGTTTTGTCTGAATACAAGATCTGAGAAGAAGTAGTTAAGGTAAGTACAGCATTTGTACCACTGCCTCATACACTGAGATTTTTTCTAGCATGTACCCTGTATTTCTGGGAGAGGACCATTAATTTTCCTGTCCACTACTAAGTGTATTGCTTTATCTGGTTTCTGTTAATAAGTTACACTACCTCACTTTTTTGTTGACTATTCTTTTTAGTACTGTGATTTCTCTACTTCTTCTGTTAACAATATGTAAATTTATGACTGGAACACATTGAATCCACAGCTAAGTTGAAATAAATCTCACTTCTCATGCATTTGACAATTACAGTGTTTTTGCTGTGCAATGTGCAACCAAACCACACCTTATTTAATACATGTACCATAAATATTAATTTTCAGGTTTTTCATCTCATATTCTGACAAGACTCTTTGAATGTAAAACATATTCACCTGATTAAAAAGTGATTTATTTATCTTTTTTCTGGTGTTTATATATTGGTTTTCAATTTGTTTTTATTTACAACGAGTTATCCCTAAAAGTGCATTCATTTGGAAACAAGTATTGCAATTTTTTCATCAGGTTCAACAGCAAATAAAGACAGCGCACATCAACGACCACTGACCATTTAATGAACAAGTTAATTTTGTTAAACAAAATGGCAGCCGATATGGCAGCACCCATTTTTTTGGCGGAAAGTATATCAATTTTGATAGATTTTTCTTTTGTGTCATCACATTTAATAGGTCTTGCTGCACTTGTATCACTCTTTTTATTTGTTTCAACTATTAACACAAGCATGTACTTAAATTTTCAGACAAGAGGAGGTGCAAAGACAATTACATATTAATATGGTTACCCCTTAATTACCTGTAGGACCATTAACAGCAGTGTGAGGAATCTGGATCATGTTCAATGTAATATGCAAGAATATAACATGGTCATGCAGACACACCAAATGTAGAACAATAATTATATTAACAATGGCTTTAACAGAGTTGATGTCGTGTAAAACAAATGTGAATATAACTGTGAATAATTGACATAAAAAATATGTCAGTCAGAATACTTAAAAGGTGTGATAAGAGAGGGGCAATGTCCGCCACCCAAGCATGCAACACAACAACACACAGTCCCTGAACAACCAATCACACAGCACCAGCTGTCTCCACACTAACAGAGAATAACCTGTAAGTCAATTGTCTGTATACATTGCAGCACACACAGGGAGTCCACAAAAAGCCTTCCATCCATACAGGGTTGTCTCTAAGACCTGGGGGCAGGGAATTCCCCTGCCTATTATGACAATTACCCTGCTATTATTGCATTTCAAACAAAATCTAGCTATAAGCTAGACACCCAGACCCCCCTTCTACTTTTTTATTTCTTCCTTCTACTTCAAATTTTAAAAACAACCCTGCATACATGTACAACAATGAAATACAGAGCCTCCAAAGCTGTTTCTCTGTATCCTCTCCCTCACAGGATAACATTTATAGGGATCAAACACACAGACTAACTTGATTGACACCTGTCAATCAGCATGTTGATGGACACAGTGAGGAAGAGGAAACAGAAGCACTGTGTGGCATGCTTTATCACAGATAAACAACATGTATGTATTGTGTAATCAGTAAAATTTGTGAGAGCTCATAGCTTTTCATAGAACCCTTACCCATATATTAACAATGAAACACAGTATTGATTTCTTAAAAGTTACAAGCAAGTTGTAAAAATTACACCCAAAAGTACATTTATGAAACTGAAAATCCAATTTCTAAATTGTTCTTTTCAAATAATTCCTTAATACATCATCTCTTTTTAAAACATATCATTACATTAACTTCAAACCTGAAGCTGCCTAAGGTAGAAATCATTACAGTAACATTTATATTTATCAATTTCATAAAATGTTTTCCTAGTTTTACTTTTTTCAGACAGGCAGTAATTGTCTATCCCTGTATAACAGACATCTGACTGATAAACAATGAATGTGGACTTACCTTGTACTCAAAGTTTGAGATACAGAAGTAGAGGACATCTAGGATCTGAGCGAGCACATTCACATTGAGTTCACTCCACCACTGACGAACCACGGACTCGTCCGCATTCTTGATGACCCACAGGAAACAGATTAACAGGTTACGAGTGCACTCGGTGGTCAGTGGACTCTTCTTGCTCTGAAAGACACACACAAAGCAATGGAAATCAGAGAAAATCAGAGGAAATCAAAGGAAATCATTGGACTTAGTGTTTAAGTCTAGGTCTCAAACGCACTCAAAGGAACATTCTTCATAAACAATACAATAAAAAAGTCTTTAAAAACTTGATACATATTCAAATAATAAAACACATAAATCTTGTGTTTTGATCCTAACTATTCAATCTTATTTTATCTTTTAGTATAGTATTTCCTACAGTGTTGCACATAAGCATAATATGTTTGACATAATTATTTCTAAGAGTGCTTGATGCTTACACATAGTGTACATAGATATTTTTATTACCTTGGGTTCATCCATCCCTCCTGGGTATTCCTGAACTCTCCCAGCAAAAACGGTGGCCCCTGCTATCTCCAGGGCGACACTGTGACTGATTTTGTCTGCCTCCTCCTCTTCAGGGCAGCTTGTATGTCGCCTCAGGTCAAGGCCGGGGTCACTGAGCTGTGGCAGTGCCTCGATCACGATCCCAATGATGGGCATGTACAGAGCGGCCAGCCGTGACTTCATTGCAGTGTCCATGTATCGAAGGTCAAGGTCGTGGTTGTACAACAGGTTCCGTACAACATTGATGGCCTTATGATGAATGATGGGATTGCTTCAAGTAAGAAAAGAATTCATGATATAATTTTCACTGACATAAGATTGCACACAATGATAATGACTTGCAGTCTTCACAATGTAGGGTCAATGAGTGTATGATTAACATATAGATGTTCAAAATTTGTATCAAGAATTGCTTATTACGTCCACCCCCTTTGTAAAACTTGAATATAAAAATAATATATAAACTAACAAAAAACTGTGTAGAGGAAGTTTGCAGTGTGTGGCAGACTTGTACTAACACATGTAGGACTTACACAACAAACTGTGTAACCAGAGCCACATTTAGGTCATCCTTAGGTCACCCAGAATCAATGTACAACTTACTGTGTATCTAGGGCCACTTTCAGGTCATCCAGAATCAATGTACAACTTACTGAGTATCCAGGGCTACTTTCAGGTCAGACAGAACTAGGCCCACCAGGAAGTGCTGCTGTCTGTACTGTAGGGTCAGCTCATAGAACTGTCCCCGGTCAGTCAGGGTGGAGGTGGAGGTGTAGGAGGACATGGAGTTGGTGCTCTGGATGCTGGGGGTGGGGCTGGCAGCTCTCCCTGATGTAGGGGTCAGAGGAGTTCCGAATGGCAGATTGAGGGGGAAGTAATGCTCGTGGCTACAGACGATTCGCAGAAAGTCCAGCCGTAATAGCATCAGAGTGGTCGAGTCAGACAGAGTCTGGATCTTCTCCGCAATCTACAAACAGCATACACAACTTGATCAGTCCACAACACCGGGCTAATTACAATAGGTATACACACCTGAAATGCTATGTCACACTGTTACATACATTGTCATATTACAACACACACTGTACATGGATGTTTTAAATAAATATATCATTTTTGATGTATTTTATTTCCACTTCTATGACTGGTGTCATTAATATAATACTAACAGCCCCGCAGTAGTTTGCAATGAGGTTGAAGACAAATCCTCGATCCATGAAACTGAGGAGATCGTGCAGGAAGAAGCCCAGGCTGATGTTTAAACTTCGGATTATCTGAGGCTCCTATACAAAACACAGTATCAGTATCATTAAAGAGCATAGAGGGTGTAAAACTAAATACATGTAATTTCTATCAAATTTATAATTCCTGATAATAAGATACTTGTAATAAGTACAGATGATTTAATAAGAAAAGTCAACAGTATACATTTTATCATTCAATTTGCTGAATTAAACTGTATTCTTGCATTTCTGACATTGTTTGGGTGATGTCTTTCCACTGATTAATAACCTTGACATTTCTTCTATCTGACCTTAACCTTTTACCTTGATGTACTTGTCTGTGACCTCTTTGTTGACCAAGTTCATCAAGGCCTCAATGTCCTCAACAAACGGTTTGTCATTGAACCTCATCTGGCGGGGCGTGTCCAGCTTCTGAGTCTTGTTCAGGTGTTCTGCCATGCTCTTGATCTGTAGGTAGAAAACATAATCTGCTTCATCCCAGCACTAAACTTTTACAAGTCAATGCCCAGCAATATAAACTTACTATCAGTTCAAACATTTACTGACAGACAGTTAATGACTAAAGGGTCATTTCAAACATTTACTGATGGACAGTTGATGACTTATGACCAGTTCAAACATTTACTGACAGACAGTTGATGACTTACGACCAGTTCAAACATTTACTGACAGACAGCTAATGGCTAAAGGGTCAGTTCAAACATTTACTGACAGACAGTTGATGAATTACGATCAGGTCAAACATTTACTAACAGACAGATGATGATATACGATCAGCTCAAATATTTACTGACACAGTTAATGTCTTAGGATCAGCTCAAATATTTACTGACACAGTTAATGTCTTAGGATCAGTTCAAACATTTACTGACAGACAGATGATGACTTACGATCAGTTCAAACAGGAACCAGGAGTAGGCGAAGGCGTGGTCCCTGTTCTGTCCACTCAGAACCAGCCACTGTAGAACCAGCTCCTCATGAACCAGCTGTAACGAACCAGTCACATGACTATCACATGATGAAACATATTCAATCACACATACGTGTAGTTCATAAAAGTTTTACTTGATATACTCTAAGGAAAAGGCTACTGTAGAATCTAATGTCATATTAAGATGTATATCTCTTTTCTAATTAAATGTTTATAAAAAGAAGTATAAACCAATATTATAACACTGAAGAGGCTGACCTTTTTGGCTCTGTTCCTGACCATTTGTGGCTGATTGAAATCATCAGCCCTCATGCTCCCTGTTCTGTCCAAGTACTTTGTACCTCCTACAAATAATCCATACATACTCAAACTGAACAACAACATAAAACTGTTTTTCTTTTTTTACTGCAATTTGATTTTCCCCTCATTTATCACAGGCTCTCAACTGCATTCCTTACAAGAGTATATATAAACCTGTATTTATAATAATGTCCTGAACTACTAGAAATCAAAGTTGTGTTATCAAACATATCACTGTAATTACATATCATTGATGACATCCATATTCAGTTTGAAAAATGTCAGGACAAGAGACAATAGATCAGTAGTACCTAGGATGGCAGATATTTCGTTGTCTGGGGAGGTGGGTGTAAGCGCATTCAGGTCTGGATTGCTGGAACTCCGCGGGAAGTTTTTGTTGGAGACAGGAAGAGATGACGGTCGTCCGAGTGTGTTGTATCCAGACCCAAGCATGGGATCTGTAGCTGCAAAATCAAACATTACAGTTACAGCAGTATCAGCATAATCAGTGTAAAGGTATTATATCAGACTTTGTTTAATTATACCAGTCAGTGTGTAAAAGACAGCAGTTATTTCTGGGGGTGAAATCTAAGGGAAACTTTATTTTGCTGAGTGAGACAATAAACTTCCTATTGTCCAAATAAATAGTAAATAGATATTTTATATATACAGAATAAATTGTCAGAGAGGCAGAGTCAGAACATAGTTGATGGTTATCAAATTTGAGTTATGAGACGTTGAATTTAATGTAGCAGCTCTTGATAACACTAATAACAAGATTAATGCAAAGGAAATGGAATGCTGCCAGTGAATAACTTCAATGACTAATTACACTAGGAAAATGGCACAGAAACTATTTCACAGTATATGTTGTGTACTGGGTAGATGAAATGGCATGTTTATTTGTATTTATTTTGCTTAGGAAAAATACACAGAGGTACAGTATCATTAATATAAATTTATCTGTGCTGTAGTGATGTAGATTTACATGTGGATGTGATGTAGTGATTCATATATAATTTATGTATCTGCACTGATATTGATATACACACCAAGCATTGTCAGGGCTGGGGTGGAGTGGGGGTGGGGGGTGTTGGGTACAGCAGTACTGTATGTATCTGTGTTGTATTGACACACTTACCACAGTGTTGTAATGTTCCAAGGTGGGTAGGGTACAGCAGTATTGTATGTATCTGTGTTGTATTGACACACTTACCACAGTGTTGTAATGGTCCGGGGTGGGGTAGGGTACAACAGTACTGAATGTATCTGTGTTGTATTGACAATCTTATCACAGTGTTGTAATGGTCCAGGATGGAGTATGGAAAAACAGTATTGTACACTTACCATAGTGTTGTAATGGTTCTGGGTGGGTATTGTACAGCAGTACTGTATGCATCTGTGTTGTATTGACACACTTACCACAGTGTTGTAATGGTCCGGGGTGGGGTAGGGTACAACAGTATTGTATGTATCTGTGTTGTATTGACACACTTACCACAGTGTTGTAATGGTCCGGGGTGGGGTAGGGTACAACAGTACTGAATGTATCTGTGTTGTATTGACAATCTTATCACAGTGTTGTAATGGTCCAGGATGGGGTATGGAAAAACAGTATTGTACACTTACCATAGTGTTGTAATGGTTCTGGGTGGGTATTGTACAGCAATACTGTATGTATCTGTGTTGTATTGACACACTTACCACAGTGTTGTAATGGTCCGGGGTGGGGTAGGGTACAACAGTACTGTATGCATCTGTGTTGTATTGACAATCTTATCACAGTGTTGTAATGGTCCGTGGTGGGGTAGGGTACAACAGTACTGAATGTATCTGTGTTGTATTGACAATCTTATCACAGTGTTGTAATGGTCCAGGATGGGGTATGGAAAAACAGTATTGTACACTTACCATAGTGTTGTAATGGTTCTGGGTGGGTATTGTACAGCAATACTGTATGTATCTGTGTTGTATTGACACACTTACCACAGTGTTGTAATGGTCCGGGGTGGGGTAGGGTACAACAGTATTGTATGTATCTGTAATGTATTGACACACTTACCACAGTGTTGTAATGGTCCGTGGTGGGGTAGGGTACAACAGTACTGAATGTATCTGTGTTGTATTGACAATCTTATCACAGTGTTGTAATGGTCCAGGATGGAGTATGGAAAAACAGTATTGTACACTTACCATAGTGTTGTAATGGTTCTGGGTGGGTATTGTACAGCAGTACTGTATGCATCTGTGTTGTATTGACACACTTACCACAGTGTTGTAATGGTCCGGGGTGGGGTAGGGTACAACAGTATTGTATGTATCTGTGTTGTATTGACACACTTACCACAGTGTTGTAATGGTCCGGGGTGGGGTAGGGTACAACAGTATTGTATGTAGGAGGCCAGTGTTAGGTTCCGTCCATTACGGTCATTTTTATCACACAACAGTTCATGGACCCTCTTAACCACCAGAATTATTCCTTCAAAGGCTGGCTGGCCAATGTTTACTGCAATCACAACATACAATGATAAAGAACACTCAGACATCTACTCTGTATATCTTCTATAATATCAAGCTTGATATTACATGACTGTGTAGAGATAGGGGACACAAAAATATATAAGATACATGTATCAACAAACTTCTTACCTTGCTGTCCTCCAAGTATTGGGGGCCTCACCATCAGATACAACAGTCTGTCCAGGACCAGTGGCAGGAACTGCACCAAGTTCTCTCCCTTGGATTTGGGGATGTCTTGTATACTGAGTCTAAGGTCATTCTCAAACTGGGACTCGGTCCTCCGGGGTGGGAGCTTCTGTTCCAGGGTCATCCTACAGTTGTATAGGAACTTTTCCAGCTTGTCATCCTAAGCAGCCAAGAAACCATCAAGAATGTACTATAGAAGCTGTTCCTATTACTTACAAACAGAACAATGAAACAGAAGAGGGGAATTTTTTTTATAATCGAGCAATATAGCGATACTTTTTCTTTCTTCCCACTTTTACTTATAGAACGAACTGACCTATTTTGAGTTGAGATATGTAGTGCTGTTGGCTATTACCTGTGTGTGAACCGAGGACATTGATCTGAGGCTGACATTGAACAGTCCCTTGTGATCCACCCACTTCATGTTGGGCAGGTTGGTCTAAAGATATAATGCCATCATTTAACACAGAGTCTAAAGATAAAGTATCATCTCATAACAAATAGTCTACAGAAGTGGTATAATACATAACAAATAGTCTACAGAAATGGTATCATACATAACAAGTTGTCTATAGAAATGGTATCATACATAACAAGTTGTCCATAGAAATGGTATAATACAGAACAAGTTGTCTACAGAAGTGGTATAATACATAACAAATAGTCTACAGAAATGGTATCATAACAACAAGTTGTCTATAGAAGTGGTATAATACATAACAAGTTGTCTATAGAAATGGTATCATAACAACAAGTTGTCTACAGAAGTGGTATAATACATAACAAGTTGTCTATAGAAATGGTATCATTAAATAACAGGGAGTCTATAGAAATGGTACCATCACAAAACAAATAGTCAATAGAAATGATACCATCACATACATGTAACATAAAGTCCATAGAATAATACCATCACATGAATTTACATAGAAATATGAAAATCGTACTTAGAAATATATGATGTTGGGTAAACAATTACAATCGTATACATAGAGGAAATTCTACAGAAACCAGTCTATAATAAACTACAACAGATGACTGATCAAACAAAGTATCAAATATTTGTCTCTTGTCAAATACAGTAAAACTCTTTTAGTACGAACTAGGATATTGTGAATTCACAGATATAGCGAAGTCATCTTGGATCCCTATCTATGTAAATTTAATGAATTTCTTATATGGTTATAACGAATTACGGATATAATAAAGTAATTTCTTAGGTCCAAGTGACTTCGTTATAACCGAGTTTTGCTGTACATGTAACCCTAACCATAACTCTGGATTTCTTTATATTCATTTGATTTTTAACCAGTCAATACTCATAGCTAATGTGTTCTGAATAGATACTGAATACAAATGTACGATACTTAAAGCAGATATAGGTCTATATCAGGTTAGCATCTGATTATCAATTCATTATATAATAAAAGCTAATACTATTTAAAAGTATCCATAAAATAAAAGTTATGACATGTTACAATATGTTACTGACCGTATTCTCTAATTAATTCCAATTACAGAGACATACATAATGACAGTACAGAGTATGATATCCGAGTGAGGATGGTGGCACGGATGGACACCAATCTTGGATACAATTGTTCTGTGATAACTGAGGCTTGTGTTAGAGTTCACGCTGTCGTAACTACTTACAGGACGATCATACAGATACTCCTAGTGATAGAGAGAGTGTCTACATCTGAAAACTCCCTAATAACTTATTTCATGTCACTTAGAAGAACAGTGGGCCTTGCAGAAAAATCAGTGTCACCATGTCAATAATCAGTAGAATGCAATAGGGGATGACCTTGTTTCATTCAATTCATAATATCAAGTAAACTAGCAATGGAATTCATTTATTTAATAGTTATGTTTAGGGATCTATTTCACAGTCATAAAATTTCACTCTGGGAATTATAGTCAACATAATGGGTGAAGTTCTGTATTTATACATGCACTAACATGTACAAGTTGCTTGATTTTAATTTTTAGTTAAAGGAAGATCAAGAAAGTAATTGCATCTAAAATTCTATATCAAAATCAATTTTGATTAAATATCTAAACGTAGCAAACAGCGACTTGTGATACAAGTAAGAATTGTACATACATCAGGGAAGAGAATTGAGTAGCTGGGCGGGAGTTTGTCCACAGACACAGGGATGGAGAAGTCGTCGATCATCAGCTTCCCTTCACGGCAGAGCGGCAGCCACTGAAATTACATACAGCACAATCAAGTGATATCAGAAACTGCAAACGATTATTTTATAGACTACAGTAAAATGCTGCCAAAATTATTAAGAGTTTGTAAACTACATGTATGCTGAATTACATGCATGTGTTTAGTTACAATAAAACATCATGACACATATCTTTGCAGCTTCAAACTTGTAACATCAATCTCATTTATATCCAAAATCTCCTGAAGATACATTTAGTGAATATACATGTAAGTATGCTCTTTACTTCTCCTACAAAACCCCTTGACCCCTGTTTGACCCCCTCACCGTGTATCCCACAGGAACCTCGACTGGGCCAGATTCATTCTTCTTTGATTGACAGCTGATGTGGTAGAAGGTGAAAAGGAGATGGTGGGCGTCAGTCAGCTTGGCGGGGAGTTTGACCTTGATCTCCTCGTAGAAGTCGGGGGACTTGTTGTGGTAGGTGACCGCTGTGTAGGCCTCCCTGGACAGCTCTGGACAGTTAGACTTCCCGAAGATCGCCTTCAACAGAGGGAGAGTTGATTTATAATAAAGAACAAGAATTATACTTATTCCCAACAATAACCTTCTACAGATGGCGAGTTGATTAATAATAAAAAACGAGGGCTATTCCAAATATAGACTTAAACACAAAAGTTAATTAATAACACAAGGTGGAGTGACATGTAGTCCTTAAGATTGCCTTAAACAGACAGAGCGTTGTTTAATAACAAGGTACAAGATATGTTCCCAAAAATCACCTTCAAAAGAAGTTGCTAAATAGCAAGGTACAAGATGAAACACACTGTATAGTATCACACCTGTTTCACCTTAAATCTGACCTGTTGATAATGGTTTTTTTTTTCTATTTTGGAAAATTATAATTAATCATGAGTACAGTGAACCTAGTCTCAAACCCAGGCAAGTAATTCCTACCAATCCTCTAACACATGTGAAAACAAGATCTGTCCGTTACCTTGACAGCACTAACAACAAGATCTGTCCATTACCTTGAGAGCACTAACAACAAGATCTGTCGTTTACCTTGAGAGCACTAACAACAAGATCTGTCCGTTACCTTGAGAGCACTAACAACAAGATCTGTCCGTTACCTCGAGAGTACCAAAAACAAGATCTGTCCATTACCTTGAGAGCACTAACAACAAGATCTGTCGTTTACCTTGAGAGCACTAACAACAAGATCTGTCCGTTACCTTGAGAGCACTAACAACAAGATCTGTCCGTTACCTTGAGAGCACTAACAACAAGATCTGTCCGTTACCTTGAGAGCACTAACAACAAGATCTGTCCGTTACCTTGAGAGCACTAACAACAAGATCTGTCCGTTACCTTGAGAGTACTAAAAACAAGATCTGTCCGTTACCTTGAGAGCACTAACAACAAGATCTGTCCGTTACCTTGAGAGCACTAACAACAAGATCTGTCCGTTACCTTGAGAGCACTAACAACAAGATCTGTCCGTTACCTTGAGAGCACCAACAACAAGATCTGTCCGTTACCTTGAGAGCACTAACAACAAGATCTGTCCGTTACCTTGAGAGCACTAACAACAAGATCTGTCCGTTACCTTGAGAGCACTAAAAACAAGATCTGTCCGTTACCTTGAGAGCACTAACAACAAGATCTGTCCGTTACCTTGAGAGCACTAACAACAAGATCTGTCCGTTACCTTGAGAGCACTAACAACAAGATCTGTCCGTTACCTTGAGAGCACTAAAAACAAGATCTGTCCGTTACCTTGAGAGCACTAACAACAAGATCTGTCAGTTACCTTGAGAGCACTAACAACAGAATCTGTCCGTTACCTTGAGAGCACTAACAACAGGATCTGTCCGTTACCTTGAGAGCACTAAAAACAGAATCTGTCCGTTACCTCGAGAGCACTAACAACAGGATCTGTTCGTTACCTCGAGAGCACTAACAACAAGATCTGTCTGTTACCTTGAGAGCACTAACAACATTATCTGTCCGTTACCTTGAGAGTACCAAAAACAAGATCTGTCCGTTACCTTGAGAGCACTAACAACAGGATCTGTCCGTTACCTTGAGAGGACTAAAAACAAGATCTGTCCGTTACCTTGAGAGCACTAACAACAAGATCTGTCCGTTACCTTGAGAGCACTAACAACAAGATCTGTCCGTTACCTTGAGAGCACTAACAACAGGATCTGTCCATTACCTTGAGAGCACTAAAAACAGGATCTGTCCGTTACCTCGAGAGCACTAACAACAGGATCTGTTCGTTACCTCGAGAGCACTAACAACAGAATCTGTCCGTTACCTTGAGAGCACTAACAACAAGATCTGTCCGTTACCTCGAGAGTACCAAAAACAAGATCTGTCCGTTACCTTGAGAGCACTAACAACAGAATCTGTCGTTTACCTTGAGAGCACTAACAACAAGATATGTCCGTTACCTTGAGAGCACTAACAACAAGATCTGTCCGTTACCTTGAGAGCACTAACAACAGGATCTGTCCGTTACCTCGAGAGTACCAAAAACAAGATCTGTCCGTTACCTTGAGAGCACTAACAACAGAATCTGTCGTTTACCTTGAGAGCACTAACAACAAGATATGTCCGTTACCTTGAGAGCACTAACAACAAGATCTGTCCGTTACCTTGAGAGCACTAACAACAGGATCTGTTCGTTACCTCGAGAGTACCAAAAACAAGATCTGTCCGTTACCTTGAGAGCACTAACAACAGAATCTGTCGTTTACCTTGAGAGCACTAACAACAAGATCTGTCCGTTACCTTGAGAGCACTAACAACAAGATCTGTCCGTTACCTTGAGAGCACTAACAACAAGATCTGTCCGTTACCTTAAGAGCACTAACAACAGAATCTGTCCGTTACCTTGAGAGCACTAACAACAAGATCTGTCCGTTACCTTGAGAGCACTAACAACAAGATCTGTCTGTTACCTTGAGAGCACTAACAACAACATCTGTCCATTTCCTTGAGAGCACTAAAAACAAGATCTGTCCGTTACCTTGAGAGCACTAACAACAGAATCTGTCGTTTACCTTGAGAGCACTAACAACAGGATCTGTCCGTTACCTTGATAGCACTAACAACAGGATCTGTCCGTTACCTTGAGAGCACTAACAACAAGATCTGTCCGTTACCTTGATAGCACTAACAACAAGATCTGTCCGTTACCTTGAGAGCACTAACAACAGGATCTGTCCATTACCTTGAGAGCACTAACAACAGGATCTGTCCGTTACCTTGAGAGCACTAACAACAAGATCTGTCCATTACCTTGAGAGCACTAACAACAGGATCTGTCCGTTACCTTGAGAGCACTAACAACAGGATCTGTCCGTTACCTTGAGAGCACTACCAACAAGATCTGTCCGTTACCTTGAGAGCACATCCCTCCTCCTCTCCTGACATGAACTGGACTTTGACGGCCAGATTCCTAGCAGAGCCCTGTCTATTGCTAAAGTTCAAACTACGCGGGTACACATACAACAGGTTCCTGCAATATATAATATGACACTGAAATCAACACATACAAAGTCCCAAATCTGAGATAGATTATCAGACATGATATCAAAGTCTATATATCCAAGTATCTTATTCCTATATACAGTGTGGAGCTTGTATTTTCTCTACTTACCAATACAAATTAAAGGGTATTTATATTCTCTACTTACCTATACACAGTGTGGGGGTTGTATATTTCTCTGGAGGGGAATTCCAGGATTTCACGGGTTGGTCTGGTCTTTTCATCAGGGTAAGGCTCCACCTTGTAGAGTTCAGGGGTTAACATGTAGCGAGGCTCCTCGGGACAAGGAGAAATGTCTAACTTCAAGGTTCCTGTTTAAAAATACATCACAATCATTAAAGCTACATGATCTAGTCAGCAGAAATTAATTTGTAAAATTAGAAAAATAAGGACTTACCAGGAATACACTTCACTCTTTTCAGGACGCTGGATGGTCGTTTCAAATCAGCCAAAAACTTATACAAGTCTTCATCACTTAATCTGTCTCCTTCCTATGAAACATATTGATAAAAACACTACAGAAACTGTCCAAAATAACCATAAGTGTTTATCATACATATACATGTATTACAGAGTATGTTAGAACCGATCTTTAATGCAGTCAAAACATACATAACTGTCATTGTAGTGTCAGGGGGTTGATGGTTGAACAAAACATGTACCAGTGTACAAACTAATCACCTGCTTGAAGAAACTGGAAACAGTGAGGGTGACTGGTCTGAAGTTGTCCAGACTGGGTCCATAGTCCTCCCCCGAGAATAGCCCCCTCCTCTCACTGCGACCACGCTCCATCGATCCCCGGCGGGTAGAGGAGAACTCTTCCTTGTTCCTTCTACGGAAGCTGTCAAACTGACCGGGAATACCAGACATAGATCTCCTGTCTACAATAAAGACCTCCCATTACCCAGACATCAGAGATAATAATACACAGAGACCACATAGATCTCCTGTCTACAATAAAGACAGATCCATATATTTCACAGGAATAAAGTGGTAATAATACAACAAGACCACAGAGGAAAATTCTAATGTACACACCAAGACTGGAGGATCGGGAAGGCTCCGGCTCACAGGTTTTTACTGCATCCTGACCACCTGTTGCCCCAGTGACAATATTCATCAGGTAGATAGCTGTCCAGGCAAATGGCATTCTGTACTTCCCAAGGCGCTCACAGAACTGTACAGCATTGGATTTCAAGCGATCTTCTTTGGCCTGTTAAACCAAGAATGAAGTGTTCTAGGTATAATCAAGTGTATCTCAATTTCACAACATTAAAAATCCTACATGTACAATCATTTTATGAGCAAACAGTTAGGGAGGTGGGTTTTTTTTTGGTATCTTTAATTTGCATCGTTTACTTCTGTTTGTATCATTTGTCTTTTGTCAGCCTTAAGTACATGTATATACATGTACATAAAACAAGTGCCTGGAGTGTGAGGCATGTGGTGTGTGTACCTTATCTTCTCTCATGTATGGCTCTGCACAGTCCCCTATGTCTCCCTGCTGTAAAACTTTTTCCAGCTGTAAACGCAATTCAAACATCTAACTGTAAGGATATTTATCAATAAATCATATTTAACCATATACACTGCATTGTAAAAATTTATACATCATTTGTAAGACAAATGAAACATCTAACTATTAACAGTGATATTACCCTGATGACGAGGAAGACATCTGGGGAGGGATAGGTGATGCTGAAGCAGGCGGCCCGACTCATGGTGGACACGTCCGACTGCTGGATATGCATACTTATCATCTTCTTCTGTTCATCCTGGTTCACGTCAAAGTAGAAATTTTCTGATATCTGAAAGTAATTAATAATATCTCTGATTCACATCAAAGTAGAAATTCTCTGATATCGGTAAGTAATTAAAAATACCCCTTATCAACATCAAAGAAGAAATTCTCTAGTATCTGAAAATAATTAATAATATCTCTGATTCACGTCAAAGTAGAAATTCTCTGATTTCGGCAAGTAATTAAAAATACCCCTCATCAACATCAAAGTAGAAATTCTCTGATATCTGAAAGTAATAATTAATATCACTGATTCACGTCAAAGTACAAATTCTCTGATATCT
This sequence comes from Magallana angulata, assembly GCF_025612915.1. Classification (NCBI taxonomy): domain Eukaryota; kingdom Metazoa; phylum Mollusca; class Bivalvia; order Ostreida; family Ostreidae; genus Magallana; species Magallana angulata. The sequence continues at coordinate 55,675,266 of NC_069120.1, forward strand.
GAAAGTAATTAATAATATCTCTGATTCACATCAAAGTAGAAATTCTCTGATATTGGCAAGTAATTAAAAATACCCCTGATTCACGTCATAGAAAAAGTCATCAAATGTCTGAAAACAGTTTGAAGAATTCTCCGAAAAGAAAACAGACTGCCAAAATTTAAATTCCTTGTAGGTCAAAAATTAACACCTCGATTGACATTAATGGTACAGACTGCTGAGTATTTAGTCTTGTGGAGCTGATGTTCTACTTTAGTAAATATCTTAATGATAGTTGAGCTTTAAATGGTTACCTTTTTCTTTTCCTTGGCATCATACAGGGCCACAGTGGCAAACAATGGTTCAAAGTCCAGTTCTAATCTACAACAGTTTCCGATACACATTAAATGTTGTTAGTTTATTTCACCAAATACATGTACAGGTTCAACAGAACGTCAAGTTCCTCATCTTATAATTTGGATGGAACTTCCAAATAATTTTTTTTTTTAGACTTTGAATTTTATTAGGCATGAATGTACAACCTAAACCTAAATTTGCACTGAAATTAATGCAGTCAAAACTCACCCAGTTGCCAAATGTCATTTTGTAGACTTAAAAATATGGTTCTTATGTAATCAACATAAATTCTTGGATATTGCTAGGATCATTCATTGCAATGATACCAAACATTATCCCAGCTAAAACTGATTATATAGTACCCTAAAACATTAAAGTATGAAATCTTCAGCCTTTCCAATAAATTGTTCATTGTTTCAAATTCTTATGAAACTTACTTGAGTTGAATACATTTAACAACAATTCGATGACCAAAGTGTTCCTGTGGAAACGGAGCAGAAGGCCGTCTTTCTATGAGATCCTCCTAAACCAAGAAATACAGTAAATATATTTTCGATAAACAATATACATGTAATATCAAAAGTCTGAACCTTTGTTGAGTGTAAAGCAAAATATGACACAAATTATTAATATCCAAAAAATTTACTAGAATTGCACTAGACAGATAATTTCTGAATCTTTAATAACTTGTCAAATTAGTTTATTTTTATGATTGATTTTCGACAAGTAGATTATTCATTTTAATGAAAATGTTAAAAAACTTGTCTTCTAAAAATAGTGTTGGTCATCATTATTCTGAAATATAAAGCTTAACAGTTTTCATCTAGAACACACATGTTGGTGATTGTCTATCTTACAACTGTGTCAGGTTTGTTTCACATGTTTCTGGTATCGTAAACATGTTTCTGGTATCTTAAACAAGAGAGGGGTACTGCTGTGGTTTCATCAATACATAATATATATATATATTATAATATATATATAATATATTATAATATATATATATATATATTATATATATATATATGGGCATCAGTTTTCATGGATTTAGGAAAAATCAATTGAAATATGAAGGATAAGTAAATGTTTGGCCAATGATCTAAGCAATACAATATACTAAAAACTGCTCATCAATGGGCATTTAATTTCCTTCATTAACTCAACAACGAAATCAGCAAAAATTGGTACATGAGTTCACAACCATTGATGAATCAACAGAACATGGATTGACCTCTTCCTCTCCAGGAAACAGACTGAACAGTGTGTCCTCTCGGTTCTCCTGCCGACACTTCCTGTTGTCTTCGTCGATCTGTTCATACGACACCTGGTCAAACAGGTGAGGCAGCAGCTGGTCACCCTGGGACGACTTCAGGTCAAATATACTGCTGGCCCAACTCCCCCGGGGGACAGAGTTCATGTGGATCGACTGCCGCTTGTTGATGTCATCCTTCATGTTTTGAGATAAACAGGAGGTGATATATCAAAAAGATACACAAAAAATGTAGATGATCATCTCTTAACTCTTTCAATTATGTATTTACATGGTCTAATTGTTCAATTTAACTAAAATGGTTGTATTTTTGTGTGTAGTGATAATCCAATAATGTGCATTTATCTCATTTAATACTACATGTAGTTTGTTGATTAAAGCAAGACATAGAGAGAAATATAAGTAATTTCCTCCACTGTTGAGCTCGAGGTCTGCTGCGACCGTACCTCGTCGTCCTGAGCGTCCTCTATGTCCACCTCATACTCCTGGGGGATGGTGGCATCCTGTCCGCTCAGCTTCTCCTTGCTGCAGACACTGGAGCTGTAGCGGTGGTAGCGGCGGGTGATGACCGTGTAGTCAGCGGTGTAACGCCGCGCCAAGTCAAACACAAACTCATCCGCCTCAGGTCTGTACAAACAAAGACGTTAAGTTCAAGCTCTGTGAAAGTTCTATATGTTTAATGCCATGGTATCTTAGATACTTTACCCAATTACTAATTAGCTCAGTGATCTAATACACTACATATCAAATGCATGGATCAAGCAGATAAGTTCCATAGTTACACAAACTATTTTTCATGACTACTCCTTCAAATAAATCAATTTTTTCACCAGCAGACTTACCCGAGTTCTGGCACTATGGGTTTGACAGTGCGACATTTCCTGGGCATGCTGTGTACGTCCACATCATCCTCAGGGTACAGGATGAGGTCTCGGAATGGGTCCCTCTCCACAGTGCATGAGTTCTGGAGCACAAACTCCTCATAATCTGGCGGATCAACAACATCAGTTAGGGGCACCTGCAGAGGAAAATCAATATAGACATTGTAATTTACAACAAAGTTAAAAACAAATGTTTTAATTAACTTTATTTTTCTATAAATAGTTTAACATAAATATGCACAAACAAAAGGGATGGTAAAGCAAAAATAAAACAACCAATATCAAAGTTTTTTCAACAGTTAAATAATTCGTACCGTGAGATTGAGTCCGCTGGCACATCGAGTGAGGTCAGAGGTTGAGTAGATGGTTGAGGAGACAGCCTTTCTAACTTCAGCTGCTCCTTGTCTGAGAATGAGAACAAATCAACATCAGCAATAAGGACAACATATTATTTCAACTGGATTTGTTACCACACAGACAGCAATAATGATAAATGTATACTATTATAACAGTAACTTGATCCAAAGGGTTGGATCACATTGAGTTGCCAGGCGCGGTTCATCAGATCAAACGAGATGCGAAGCGTTGAGTTTAATCTGATGATCTACATCTGGCAAGGAGACAAGATTCGTCTCTTTGGATCAAGTTACTGTTAAAATGATATACATGTATTTATTCTACACACTTGTCTATTTAAAAGTTTTAATTACAAAAAGTATGTTTTTAAAATCATATGTATAACGTTAACTTATATAACAAAGCTATCTTAATACAAACTCTTATATAAAAAAAAGAACACGCTAGAATACAGATGTTATTTAATGTGTAATATATCATCAGTTTTAGAGAATGGTGATGAGGAATCAGAAACCCATAGTGTGGAATCCGGAAAATCTGATGGGTATATGATTAGGAATTTTTTCAACTGGTCCTTTACCACACAATCAAAAATGAGGAGAAGGAATTATTCAACTGTATAGGTATCCCTTCTTTGATTTGACATATATCAATGCATATATAAACAAAGGGTATTCACTAAATTCTGAGAAAGTCATAGCACAGTTGCACGTTTAATGACACAATTATGTAGATCAATGGACTGTCAAAAAAAAATGTTGAATACGGTATGATAACTAAGGAATAATTTAATGAGTTTTGCTTATGCATCATAACCCCTATGACATTTCGTTTGACCCCACAAGTGGCATAACTGAAGTATTAATTCAGAGACATAAATAAAAGAGATTGGCAACATCGGCCATTACCTTGTTTTGTTGCTGAAAAATGTTACAGGACCAACCTTACTTTGAGTATTGAGTACATATTAGTAAACTGATATATTGATTTTAAATCATAAGTATTAATGAAAAATGTGCAAAGGATTTACACGTTTTTGAAACAAAAAATTGAAAAATAAGATTAATATATAGAAAATATATAGGCCAGCTATAAAACATTGGCAAATCTCGGATGACATGTAGCCAACTGCTTCCTAAAACTGATCCTCTTTTAATATTGTTTATAAGACATGAATTCATGAAAATATATTATTTTGAATGTTTTGGTAATAGGTTTTAGCTGTTTATATTTCGATATATTTGTTTATTAGAAAGATATACTGATTTAAACTGGGAATACTTTACAATAGGGACCGTGAGATTACGATCAGTTGCCAATCTCTGTTATTTTTGTCTCTTATTAAATCAACATGTATAGGAATTTTACTTATACTATGTTAATCATTATCTATAGTGCAGTTAATCTTAAAAACTCAGCAAATTTGGGGCAAGCTAAAAAGCACAAAAGCAAGATGTTATGAAATCTAAATAATGATTTAATCTATAAGAAGTGCATAAACAAGGAGTTCACGATTTAAAAATTGTCAAGTTTTATCCAAAAATTAATCATATTAAAAGGAAATTCGAAAAATAAACAGTAAATCTTAGCCGATAACTGGTACAATACTAGTGAAAAGCAATCAAATCTGACTGACGTGAAAGATACAGTTTAGTACAGCTACAAATTTATTCAACTTGGCTTCTGGCTCATGGGGGGGGGGGGGGGTCCAAAATATTCTTCAATGTTGATTTTTCTAAACGGAAATATTTTGAAATTTACCAGGATGTGTTTAAAATAAACATTGAGTGAGAGAATGATAATTAAAGTGTTTAGTAGTTTAACGTTATATGCTAAAAAAAAAAAAGAAACGGGATCGTCCTTGTTTACAAGTGAAATACAATACCACCTGCAGAGACAATTCGAGATTCGTTTAAAACAAGAAAAATACAGGTCTGACAATGTGTATCAATCTCAAAATCACGATAACAACAAAAACTCACTTATTTAGCTTCTGGGCAAAAGCTCTTTGTTGCTGGGTCGGTGCAGCCGACATCTTGCCGTCTGCCCGATAACTCACTTCCTCACTTTTTTTCGGTTGTGTGTTTTCTGTTTTCTAGGCACGGATCCATCGCGCGCATGTGCATGTTAGAGAGAGAGAGAGAGAGAGAGAGAGAGAGAGAGAGAGAGAGATCAAGCCGTATAAGCTTCATCAATCAAAGATAAAGGTCTATATAATCTAAAATGACTCAGTTTGAAAGTGAAATGGATTTTAATTACTGCTCAAAACTTTTTTGCCGTGTCGTGCCGTATTTTTCACTTAGGGAATGAAAGAAACTGTCAAATCTATTTTAAATCGATTTTTTTTTTTCAATTTTGATTAACTAGGCCTATGTGTATAAATATATCTGAATAAATTTGAAGTGTAATTTAATATAAACTGCAAATTTTATACATCTATACGTTTATTTACCAATCGAGGGCCCGGGGGGGGGGGGGGGCAATAAAACAACATGATTATAACAAATAATGCATGTATGAAATACATAAATATTGTACTGTTAAATGTAAGTAAGCATAGTAAGTTAATTACAATAGGAGGTACATCTGATATAACACATACCAAGGGTTGTCATACACATATGCAAGGGTATACATTTATTTGCAAGTAGAGAAGAAAACAGCAATACACAATCCATATACAATTGTATATAGCCTAGACATATTATATAATTATACATTTGTGATATATTTTCAAGGTATGACAGTGAGTGGAAGTATAGAATTTTATACAGAGGGTTGAAAACTGTATTTTGTTGGCCTGACCACATAGGGCAACAAGGGATGTCCAATGCCTGTTGCAGCATATGGCTATATATGCATTTCGTTAGAGTCATATCTGTGTGGTCTTGTACCCTAAGCACTCAGGTCAGCTTAAAGGAGTAAAAGTTAACATGTAAACTATTGAAAAACTTCAGTATTAACGGATGATACTTTTCTCAACATTACACACTTTTAAACCAACTAACATGTGTTATAACTTTTCCCCCAGTCCGGATGGGGCTAGGGTTGCAAGCTAAAATATTAATTGTATCTTAAAATGTGTGAAAAAAATTGCACATTTGTCCAACATTACATTATATATTCCATGGTACATATAAATATTTCAGCTTCTGATAAAATATAACGATTAGATGGTTCTGTATAATAAATAAAAGAGGTTAAGTTTCGTGCCCAGTCGCACATACAATGCAGCAAATACCATACGTATACACTGTACTTGTACATTGTATATATATTTTTGACATGACATATATTGAACAACGTTTATTAAAGGGGCTGAATTAAAAAAATAATAATCAAAATTGATAACGCATATCATGCAAGATAACTCTTTCAATTCAATTAGAAATTAATCAAAAAACTTCATTTCTTATCTATAATTACGGCGAATTTATTGGTCAAGCCATGACATTCTTGATGTTATATATATTAGTGACACACCTAGATAATATAAATTAAGAGGCTAACCTATTAAATGAATGTGGAAACATGCAGTACATGCACAAGTTAATAACGTGTGGATATTTGTTGCATAAATCATGCAGCTGTTATATAGTCATATAGTTGTGTTTATTTGGCCATATATAGACGGGAAGTAAATACCTAGGCCTATACCACTGTACGTTTGTTACGTTGAGAATATGGAAAGTATTTCCCTTATATATACATGCATCTGTGCTTTAATATATAAAACTTCCTTTATAAGGTGTTGAAAATAAATTGTATGAGAGAGAGAGAGAGAGAGCGTGTGGCTGTAAATCATGATCGAGTGGGTATAAATCATGATAAATTGAGATTCTCGTTTTTTAGTTTTTAATGGCATAAATACCATCAATTTTAAAAAAAAAGCCGTCTGTCTCACTTTATTAGGAAACTCCTATCTTGTTCTATCCTCCCTATGATTATCTAACCTGTTTACCTTTAATACCCGCCACCTAAGATCCGCGGGGAATGTCAATAATTTGAATAACCAAATCCCACTCCCAGCTTCCCGCGCTCTTAAAAATAAGACACATGAGTGTTTATTTCTCTTTTAAAAAGTTTCTTGGATAAGTTACAAATTCATTTGACACTGTAGCATTACAACGTAAATCAGCATCAGATTTAAATAAACCGGAAATAGTGATCGAATCAGAGAGGCCATATTGTTGCGATTTAATGGCGGTTGCACACTAAAACTAGTTTGACAGGTGTTTGTTTAATGCTATTCTAGTCGACAGAGTGGGCATTTTAACTACAGATTGTTGTTCATTTCTGTGATATTTGCTAAAGAACTTTTTGCAAATGAGTACGTTTTCAGGACATTGTGGAATGCACGCGGAAGTTGGTGGATGTTGACCCCCGATGATCAGCATGCTGAGAGGAGGAGGGGGTAGTATGTAACTGTCTCACAACTGTCGTCTGGTTAGTCTGAGGCGAACGCCAAAATGTCCAACTTCGACCCCGAATACAGAATTCGTTTGGGGAAGATCGAGGAGCGTCTCAAAGATCCGAACTCGGATCTAAACATAAACAGTCTCTTGGTAAGGCGCGGAAATAAGGGTGGGGGAGGGAGGGGAGGTGCTAACCCACCCCCGCGCTCTCAGATATCAATAATTATTGCTGTCATGTCAAGAATTTGATTAGTACAAAATGTATATTAATTGGATCAAGCTAAATTTATCTTATGTCATTATGTAAATATTGACAATTTATAAACAATGAAGTATATGCTAAAATCAAAAGTGATAGCTAGGCCTCTACCTTTGCATCAAGTTTTGATCATTTTATAGTGGAGGAAAATATGTGACCTTACTACACACTTTTTACCATGCCTTTTGCAAACATGTAGGAATAAGGCACAGTACAGTGAAACATTAGTCACATAAATGAATGGAACTGCTGTTAATATTTACAAGTGTGTAACGACTTTGGTATATCACATTTGATGCTTAAGTTGCCAGATGTTTGTAGACCACAGCAGATGTTTATTAATCTGAACAAAATGTCTAAAACACAAATGATATCTTTTCTTATTTCAGGATGGATTATCTGCCCTTGTCAGTGATTTGGATCATCCTGCCATTAAAAGAAATAAAAGTGTTGAGCAGTTTCTCACAAAATGTAAGAAGTTATGTTGATTCAACTTGCTTACAGTATAGTATATTGGGCCATTATAGACCATAGGCCTATACATTTGAAAGGGAATAGGATGATGGCCGAAATGCATAATTTAGATAAACAATACGTGATCAAGTAGCCATTGTCTTATACTGTTGACAGTGCTATTAAATCTTCACCTTAAGTGCATTTCTGACTTATCAACATCATTTCAAAAAGTAGCTACATGACTAAGACTAAATTGGTATAATTTTTAAATGAATATGAAGATCATATTGGAAAATATTTTAAAGTAAAATTGTTGTTTAGTTGCAGTAGTATATTTTTACGGCTGTTGTTGTTTACCATTGTGTGGTGATTACTTGTAGATGGGAAGCCAGTGGATTTTGTCAACAGCTGTCGGATGAGACATGCCGACTTTGATGTTGTCAAGGTTATTGGACGGGGAGCTTTCGGAGAAGTTCAACTGGTAGAACTTAATATTTAAACAATTTGTAATACCAAGATACTACAATCAATAATATAGCTCTTAATTGTGAAAAGAGAATAAAATTCATACAGGCTGTAGAAATGCAGTGATTTACCTCAGTTTGTTTGTTTCTATATATATTAACCTGTTTGTGTGTTTGTAGATTTGAACCAGTTTGTTTTTGTGTTTGTAGATTTGAAACAGTTTGTTTTTGTAGATTTGAACCAGTTAGTTTTTGTGTTTGTAGATTTGAACCAGTTTGTTTTTGTGTTTGTAGGTGCGACACAGATCAACACGGCGGGTGTATGCAATGAAGCTACTCAGTAAAACAGAAATGGTGAGAAGATTGTCGTTGAAAGGAAAACACAATAGTTTTTTGTTTGATGTTTGACTCATTGTCAGCTTTTACACTCATTGTTATATTTATCCACTGGATTTTATGCTAATAAAGTATTTGACTGGTGTTTATTCTTTTTAAGATCAAAAGATCGGATTCTGCTTTTTATTGGGAAGAAAGAGAAATAATGGCTAATGCTAACAGTGAATGGATAGTACAGGTAAGTTAACAAAGGCTCATCCTCAGTGAAGGGGATTCTGTGTGTATTATGTGAAGTAGACTGCTCTTGATATACTCTCTGTTGTGAATCAAGACTGATAGTTCTGTATCGTGTGGAGTAGACTGGTGTTGATATACATTGTACTCTCTGTTGTAAATAAACACTGATAGTTCTGTATCATGTGGAGTAAACTGGTGTTGATATACTCTCTGTTGTAAATAAACACTGATAGTTCTGTATCATGTTGAGTAAACTGGTGTTGATATACTCTCTGTTGTAAATAAACACTGATAGTTCTGTATCATGTGGAGTAAACTGGTGTTGATATACTCTCTGTTGTAAATAAACACTGATAGTTCTGTATCATGTGGAATAAACTGGTGTTGATATACTCTCTGTTGTAAATAAACACTGATAGTTCTGTATCATGTGGAGTAAACTGGTGTTGATATACTCTCTGTTGTAAATAAACACTGATAGTTCTGTATCATGTGGAGTAGACTGGTGTTGATATACTCTCTGTTGTAAATAAACACTGATAGTTCTGTATCATGTGGATTAGACTGGTGTTGATATACTCTCTATTGTAAATAAACACTGATAGTTCTGTACACTGATTCTGTTTACAGCTTCACTTCGCTTTCCAAGATTCCAAATATCTGTACATGGTGATGGATTACATGCCAGGGGGTGACCTCGTTAACCTAATGAGTAATTATGATGTTCCAGAGAAGTGGGCTAAGTTCTACTGTGCTGAAGTTGTCCTCGCGCTGGATGCTATTCACTCTATGGGCTTCGTTCACAGGTAATTGTGTAATCATGTTATGATACTGTAGTTAGCTTCAAAACTTTGTGTCTGGTTTTACTGTATATTTGCATTGTGATTCCTAATAGGCGCTTAACCCCGGCGTCTTGATATTTTATTTACTGTGATTTCTGAGACCTGGATAATATTAATAAACACACGTGTATTGTGATGCAGGTTTTACTTTAAACCCAAGCATTCTGCTAACATGGCATGTTTAATATTCTGATGTACATAAAAAGCTGGTCAATACAATTGTGAAGCTGTTGTATTTTTATTTTCCTTTAGGGATGTGAAGCCTGACAATATGCTTCTAGACAGTAAGGGTCACCTAAAGCTGGCAGATTTTGGAACTTGTATGAGAATGGACAGAGTAAGTCTTCCCATTATTAAGTATCCAATGGAAGATTTTACTTCATAATATGACGTTTATACCATATACATCTGCTTGTACATTTCTCTACAAAAATGTAATGATTCAAGGAGTTTATATGTCATTTGATGAACAATGACATTGTAAATTTGAATTTGTTGTCTCTGTCTCTCTGTCTGTCTCCTCTTTCTCTCAGACAGTTTTTTTGCTCTCTCTCTCTCTCTCTTCCCCATCTCCCCTCCGAGAGATATACTGAAAACACACTAAGAACCTGATTGTTGTTATACAGAGCAGTGGAATGGTTAGATCTGACACGGCGGTAGGGACCCCTGATTACATCTCCCCTGAGGTGCTGCAGTCCCAGGGGCGACCCAACCACTACGGGCGGGAGTGTGACTGGTGGTCAGTCGGGGTGTTCCTCTATGAGATGTTGGTCGGTGAGTAGTTTTATTTATCTCAAGTTCCTCTATGAGATGTTGGTGGGTGATTAGTTTAATATTTCATGTTCCTCTAAGAGATATTGGTTGGTGAGTAGTGTTTCTCTACGAGATGTTGGTCAGTGAGTAGTTTTATATACTATGTTCCTCTCTGAGATGTTTGTGATTAGTGTTTATATATCCCATAAGGAAGTTAAGATGAATTGAGTTGAAAAAAATGTTGAACTAGGCTTTTGTTGTTTCTTTCAGGTGATACTCCATTTTATGCAGATTCTTTAGTTGGAACATATGGAAAAATCATGGATCACAAAAACTCGCTGAGTTTTCCCACAGACATTGAAATTTCACATGAAGCCAAAAGTTTGATATGTGCCTTCCTGACTGACAGGTAAAGGGCTGTCAATCAACCATAAATGACATTTACTAGCACATGTGTGACTTGTATGTGGTGCTTTTAGTATAAAGGGGTCAAAACATTTGATTAAAAGAATCCTCTGTGATTTTTGATGCTGTTTGATTTCCATAGCTAATCAAGGAAGTAGTTTGAAATCTAGAGAATTTTATTCTAGTGTGCATTATCTTATCAATTTACTGCTCACTGATTTGACATCCCCATAATTCGGTACATTTGGCAAGGCAAGTGAGATACCGAAGATGCTAACCTACACAGACAGCATAGTAATAGTACTAATAGGTAGTTGATTAGTGCACTACACTGATGATGTATAAATGCTAATACCCAGCCATAGTACTAATTGGTTGTTAATTATTCAATATACTGATGATCCACAAGACTGATGCATTAAGGGGATGAAACATGGTTAATGGAATGAAGATCTAAGCCCTTTGAGAATCTGATTATTAATAAACAATAATATCATGAACATATATTGTACACCTATAATGCTGTGATAAACATACAGCCAGGCTTTGGAACATGATAACAAACAATTCAGTAAGACAACCTGACAGATTAGTTATGTTCTTGTTCTCACAGAACCGAGAGACTGGGAAGAAATGGAATAGAGGAGATAAAGACCCACCAGTTCTTTCGAAACATTGACTGGACCTGGGATACACTCAGACAAGGTAACAATGGATACTTTATTGTTCTCAGATATATTGACATAACAGTTGTAGATTATCCATGACTCTGCTCACAATCTTCAAATAGTAGTGTCCTATATATTGGTAAGTGTGTGTCATGACAATTCTCCCACTATTTCTGTAGTATATATCTGCTCAAATGTGTGAAGCTGTTGCAGGGACATTTATTATCCAGGTCTAAAAGGAACATTAGAGAAATTCCAGGTTGGAATCTGTACCCTCTGAAGCCAAAAGGGTGTTTTGATTATATCTGGGTAGAAAATACTGCAATGAATACATTTCCTATGCAACCTAAAGTGTTAGACGTCATAATTTGTTATGCTATGTTTGCAAGTGCTAGGAAGCCATTTAAGAGTTTTTTCCCAATGATTATGGTGTTGATTTGAACATCAAGATATCTGTGTTTGATCTGAGACCTGCCTCTGATTGGTCGCTGTATTTGATGCAAGACCTGCCTCTGATTGGTCGCTGTATTTGATCTGAGACCTGTCTTTGATTGGTTGCTGTGTTTGATCTGAGACCTGTCTTTGATCTGAGACCTGTTTTTGATTGGTCGCTGTGTTTGATCTGAGACCTGTCTTTGATTGGTCACTGTGTTTGATCTGAGACCTGTCTTTGATTGGTCGCTGTGTTTGATCTGAGACCTGTCTTTGATTGGTTGCTGTGTTTGATCTGAGACCTGCCTCTGATTGGTTGCTGTGTTTGATTAGAGACCTGCCTCTGATTGGTTGCTGTGTTTAATCTGAGACCTGTCTTTGATTGGTCGCTGTATTTGATCTGAGACCTGTCTTTGATTGGTTGCTGTGTTTGATCTGAGACCTGTTTTTGATTGGTTGCTGTGTTTGATCTGAGACCTGTTTTTGATTGGTTACTGTGTTTGATTTTAGAGAGACTTGTCTTTGATTGGTTGCTGTATTTGATTTCAGCCGTCCCACCAGTCATTCCAGAGTTGTCCAGTGATGTGGACACCAGTAATTTTGAGGACATAGAGAAGGATGACTCTCCAGATGAATCCTTTGCTGTTCCTAAAGCCTTCACAGGCAACCATCTTCCTTTCATCGGCTTCACGTACAACAAAGAATATCAGTAAGTGACCGGGAGGGATTTAATATCTCAACTATCATTACTTTGTATTGTCATTCTGATTTGTAGACTGGGAGATATTTTACAAACTATTAATGTGTGTACATGTTTATTTCCAGGCTTCTCTCAGATTCTGGCCCCAGTGTAAGTACTACCTTTATTTTTAGACACACTTGTATATGTATCTAAGTTGTTTATCATTAGTTTCGTCAGACTTGACTTGTTTACTTGTATTCCAGACCCATGAGACCAAATCAGTAAGTGAAACATGTAACATGGTAGAGTAGAAATCACCCACTCCTTTCCCTCTTGTCAAGAACAGTCTGAGATTCCTGCTCTGAATCTTGATAGCTGTACTGATGTAGATGGTTAGATTGTCAGAATGGTTGTCTGCATGTCTCTGGCTGATGTACGGTGTAGAGTACCAATCTGGTTCATAAATGAATTAGTAAAGGTGCCTGAAGTGAAGGTGTAGCTGGTTGTCTGAACTGGCAATCTGTGGCCACAGATAGATCACTTTCTGGTCTTTTGTCTTACCTCAATGAAAGTGAAACAGATGATACATTTGAGTTAGTTTTATAACATATCTAGGCTTAACCTTGCTCAGTTCTGATAATGGAATCTTATATCAATATGTACAGGAATTAATTAACTGCCTAGAAACAAACTTGATTGTGTAACAAAATCTGACTCTACAGATTCTGTCATCAATGTAGCACGGATTACAGGTGGCTTGATTTGAGCTTGATTACTTACTCTATCCCTGGCAGACACAATATCATGACAAGACACAACCTGCCCAGTTCTTTTAGTAATTTACTTCACAGTTTTATATAAAATGTTCACATTGTTGTATAGTTCACTGACTTTTATTGAACCTCTTGGAACACTTGATATTTAGACCTTATTCCTACTGCTATTGTTGATGTAAACATTTGTAGGAACAGTGAACCTTTGTACTTCAGTTCATGGTACTTGTAGTCTATACCCTGACTTGTGTATGAGTTTACCATTAGTATAGGGTGCACAAGTCTCAGTGACTTATTGGGTTTTATGGCTTATCCCTGGGTCAGTAGACAAACTTTTGTTGTGTAGATCAGAGAGGACGGGTTAATAATCCAGATGTATACAATGTACACTGTAGCTACAGTAAACAGCTTCTGTCTTTGTTTGACCCACTGGCTCACATGGAAGTAGGGGGAGGGGTAGAGAGGAATGGCTTTCTTTAGTTTACTTTTGTTTTTGCTAGTAATTGTATATCATAGGTAAAGATTTTCAATTCAATGAAAAGTGAAACATGTTAAATTACCAGGGAATGTGATATATATTTTACAGAAACATAATTACAAAATGTTTTGTGATTGGCTAATGTCAATGATTGCATTGGATTTGTCCTGGCCTAGTTTTCATATTTTATATTTCAGGTCTCATCAATGGACGTAAGTAGTCAAGCTTCTGTGAAAAAAAGAGAGCAAGTTAAAAGTCCTTGTGACACCATCTTGATCTTATATTTGTTCTTATTTTAATAATATTTCAAAGAAAGTTTCTATAAGAAAAGAATCTAAAATTTAGAAATATTTTTCTTACGCATTGTAAGGAAGTACTTCTGTACTACCATATAATTCAATAGCATTATATATTCAGAAAATACCTAAAGGACATTCTTAGAGAAATAAAAACACCAGAGAAGTTGAGTCTTTTGCATATACTCTGTACATGTAGAGCAAACACTTCAGCCGTGTCATGAAACTTTTCACGATACTAGAGAAAACTAAATCTCAGATGAGCTAATAGCCGACTTAACAAAAGTCCTGAAAACGAATTATGAGATAGAAAATAACAAGGATACTGAGCCCCTGTTCTAATAACTGATTGCTATACTAATTACTAATTACAGGGCGGGAATGGAGACAAGAGGTTCAAACAGTTGGAGGATCAGCTCCGTGCCATGAAAGCAGCCAAGGAGGAGATTGAGAACAGATACAGGTAAGGCAGGCAGGGGCAATATGTATAATTATAGGGCAATACAGATGTAAGGCAATACAGAAAGGGTGATACAGATTTATTTGATAAAAAAATCTATTTGACAATAAAAATTTATGCATACAAATATAGATATATAAGGCACTACAGATACTTTACTACTGAGTATGTAGATTTTGCAGACAGTTCAAATATAGGGCAATTAATTTACAAAGTAATACATATTTATAGGTGAATACAGATATTCTACAATACAAATACAGGTCAATACAGATAAGTAGGCAATATATACAGGGCAATACAGACAGAACAATTGATCAGACAATGTAAACAACACTGATCAGTATATATACAAGTCAGTTCAAATACAAGTCATCTAAAGTGTAATGGATGCAGACACCCATGTATGTTTAAGTTAGTCAGATTAGTACAGGATGGGTACATTAATGTGTATACACACTCTACAGAATGCATTCATTGTAGGATGGCCCAGTCAGACTTGGAGAGATTGAACAGAGAGGAGCCCATGCTGAGGAAGGAGTGTCAAGAACTTGAGAAAAACCTGGTCTATCTGAAGAGGGACCTTCAAGAGGTAACACTGCACAGAAAAAAGCCCATGCTGTTAGAAAAACATAGTCTCTGTCAGCAACACAGTACAGAAGCAAGCTCCTGCTGATAGAACAACATAGGCGTGGTCAGCAACACCTGCAGAAACATGGTCCTGCAGAGAGCTGTTGACAACACAATACAGAAACATGATGATAGAAAAACATAAACAGTCATAATAATTTTATTTTAACACACGACATAAACAAGCACCCACTGATAAGAAAACAGACTGTCAGCAACGCACTACAGAAAACAAGCACATGATAAGTAAACATAGTCTCTCTCAGCAACACACTACGGAATTAAGTGCCTGCTGATAAGAAATCATAGTGTCTGTCAGCAACACACTATAAAACCAAGCTCATGCTGATGGGAAAATACAGTCATTAACACACCACAGAAACAAGTGCCTGCTGATAGAAAAACAGACACTTTCAGCAACATACCACAGAAAAGCACCTCATAATAGGAAAACAAAGAATTGTCAGCAACAGCATCTGCTGATGGGAAAACATAGTAACACAACACAGAAACAAATCCCTGCTGATATGAAACATTGTCCTTATCAGCTCAAAGAAAATATTGTCCCTGTCAGCTCAAAGAAAACATTGTCCCTGTCAGCTCAAAGAAAACATTGTTCCTGTCAGCTCAAAGAGCTTAAATTTTAGTCATTCACTTCACTATATATCCTTTATTGCTATATGTTTCACTGTGGCTGATGAATTGGCCATGCACAATTTAATATTCATAGAAATGTACTTTATTTATTAAATGTCACCTTACAAGTAAAACAGATGAAAATCTGCCTTTAGTTAAATGTTAGCTGTTAACATTAGATGTTTAGGTGCAAAGTGATGATGATCCCAAATATCACATTGAAGTCCTGCAGGCATAAATCTACAATGCATTCATTAGAGTATGAATACTCACGACTATAAAAGAATAGGCATTTCATTTTTTATTTGAACCCAAGAACTATACATGTTCTGCTTGCATTATTTATGCAAATAGTTTTGAAAAGTTTTACAATTGTTTCAGAACCAAAGAAAGTTAAATATGGAGTTAGAGTTGAAAAGGAATTTAGAGTCCATGCTTCATGATAAAGAAAGACAGTTGGAGGTTGAAATAAAATCTCGTAAGGAAGCATCTAACAGCAACCAGCAAGTTAATGAAAAGATCTATAGTCTGGAAAAAGTGGTAAGTCTGAAGAGAGAGAATGAGATAAGAGATAAAAGATAGAGAGAGTGAGGATACTAAATTCCTGAATCCCTGAAAATTAAGAAATCAATGTTTATGCCCAATGGAAACAAAAAAACAAGAAATTGGATTTCCTTTATAAAATTGTCAAAAGTTGTTGAAATTATTGTTATTAGGACTGACTCATATGTGTACTCAATGTAATATTTATAAATCAGAATTTACTTATGAAATGAGTTCTTTAATTTTGTTGCAGATAACAGATTTAAATGAAAAAATAAAAGCTGAAACAGACAGTGCCACTAAATATAAAAAGTCATGTGCTGAATTACAGCAGGTAAGTTTGGTTTATATAAAATCCCCAAGACAATGGTTATCTCTCAACTACTAGGATTACTTTTCTACTGTTGTGATATTAACAGGAAGGGTATCTTGAAATACAAAAAAAATTTAGAATATTTCAGACCAACTTAAAGTCTTTTTGAGAGAAAAAGTGAAAGCCACTTTTGATTTACTAACAAAAGTAGCTGTAATGCTGTAATTGATTCTTCCAGAGGTACAACATGTCAGAACAGAGTTACAGTGAGCTGAATGCCAAGTACGGTGAAGTGTTGAGTGCCAAGCAGTCTCTACAGAAGGAAGTAATGGAGTTACAGTCCACCCTGGACCATGAAAGGAACAGTCAGAGACAGATGTCTTCCCAGTCATCCGAACTGTCAGGTATGTAACGATCAATAGGTACATGGAACATGTGTAATACAATAGGTACACAGAACATGTGTAATACAATAGGTACATGGAACATGTGTAATACAATAGGTACATGGAACATGTGTAAAACAATAGGTACATAGAACATGTGTAATACAATAGGTACATGGAACATGTGTAATACAATAGGTACATAGAACATGTGTAATACAATAGGTACACGGGGCATGTGTAATACAATAGGTACACAGGACATGTGTTACACAATTTGGGGATGTAACATTCATTAGCAAACTTGTAAAACACATGCAGGATGTAAAAATCGTGGGCTGCAGGAAATACTTGTAATACACATTCAGGATGTAACAATCATCAGCTACATGTAATACACATTCAGAAGGTTACAATTATCCACATGCAATAAATATTAATGATGTAACAATTATTAGCTATGGAAAGTGTAAGACACATTTGGGATGTATTTTAACAATCATTAGTGCCATGTAATACACATTCCGGATTTTGTTCTTTTTGATGCATTTACTTCCAACACACATCTTAAAACTTGTTTCTTTCCAGAACGAATCTCATCACTTATGTCAGAAAAGAAAAAAGCTGAAGAAAAGGAGAAAGAGTTGACCATGGAGATTCAGAAGGTCAAGGACACTGTGATTCGCTTAGAAAAGGTAAATTATTCTATGGATTGAAAACATCTTAAATTTTCCCCAGAGTGTATTGTTAAGTGTATGATCATTAAAATAAATTCTGTAATTTTTCTTAGCATGAGTTCTATTAAGGTTTGATAATAAAATGTGTACTATTTAAATTAAATAGATTTGAGGTCAATAGAGTATTGTATTGCTTTCACTTTTGCTGCTGTTTTTGATGACAGAGTAAGAGCCATGTTGAACTGGAGTTGGACACATACAAGAGGAAGCTGGACACAGAGATTAACAGTCACAAAGAGACGATCCAGAGGTTCAATGCGGACAAAAAAGACATCTTGTTATCAAAAGAGGAGGCCAGAACATCTGCTATCAATGGTTGGTTTTGTAGCCCAACACAGGGGATAATGTATTAAGCCCTAATGAGGGTCCTATGTTTTATGGTCTTGCTTAGTTAATTAAAGAATTAAGGCCATATTGTTGTAAGACTATTGTAAGTGAAGGAACATCATCAATTTCAAAAATACATTGTGCCATTCGAAGCTCGTTTTACTGAAGATCTGAGTCCAATGGTTTATGGGTGTACATGTATCTCATGTTTATATAGATGTATGGCTATTTGAAATGCAATAGATGTATGTAATTCATAGGCATGCAATGAAAAATGTT
Organism: Magallana angulata; assembly: GCF_025612915.1. Classification (NCBI taxonomy): domain Eukaryota; kingdom Metazoa; phylum Mollusca; class Bivalvia; order Ostreida; family Ostreidae; genus Magallana; species Magallana angulata. Next base: position 55,693,914 of record NC_069120.1, read on the forward strand.
TATGGATTAAAGTATTTTAAAAGAATGTTTCAAACTTTTTTAATGTTTAAAACTTTTTTTCCCAAAAAGCAATATGCAATTTGGTTCTTTTACTTTTTGTCCTGAAAGAATCGGTTGTAATAAATGAATATATTCTGTTGCTGTATTCCAGACATTCAGAACAAGATGTTTTTAAGTTTGTAAATGAATATAGTTCTATGGCTGTATTCCAGACATTCAGAACAAGCTGGACCAGGAGAAGACAGCGCGAGCCTCAGCTGAGAACCAGCTACTTGCAGCAGAGAAAGAGAAGTCTGGGCTCAAGGTGGACCTTCTACAGATGACTCAGCAAGTGACTGCAGTACAGAATGAGCTCAAGAATGAGAAAGAAAAGGTACACTGTACCTGGCTTTATTGACAATGGGAATATAAATCCAGTATCAGAGCTTAAGCATATTGAAACCCATAGAAAAATATATTAATAATATGCGTATATCAAAGAGAATTTGAAGTTCAAACCACTGTATTTTACATCAGTATTTTGACTTTTTAATGAATAAAGACAACAGTCATTATAGCTAGTTTAGTGGATTTTTTTGCGGGTAGAATTAAGAAATTTCATGGATAATTCTTTTCAAGTTTTGTTATTTGAGTTCATATAAATTAAAACTTTTGATTTTAGTCTAAAAACTATTCTCTGCAAGTTGAGCAAGAAATCCAGAGACGGAACCTGATGCAAGGCGACTTTAAGACTCAGACCCATGATTTGTCTCGCTATAAGAACATGGAGAAACAGCTCAATAAGGTACTCAACACAGAAACTCTAAAACAGGCTACAAAATCTGATTATGTTACAAAGATACAATACACAGAACACAGAGGGAAAACAGGTTACAATTACTTATTACATAATTGTACACGGGAAAACTGAGTACAATTACTTACTTTGTTGATAAGGTGGATGAAACGTGATTGAGAAAAAAATGTTAATAACCTGTATATACACGTATCTAACTTTAGATAAAATTGTATCTATTTTAGGAAATTTCAGACCTTAAAGAGGAGAAAAGAAGTTTGGAAGAGGAATTACGCAAAATTAGAGAGTAAGTTTTTGAAATATTTGTGTTATTTTAATTGCTCACAGTGAGCCTGAGAACGAGATGCACTTATATATGTAACTTTGGCATTGGCTCACCAACAACTTGTTAATCTCCTATCACATACTAGCTAAAAGATTGTGTGTATTGTTTGTAAAGGGATCTATCAATGAGCTATAAGATTGTGTGTATTGTTTGTACAGGGATCTCTCTATCAATGAGCTATAAAATTGTGTGTATTGTTTGTACAGGGATCTCTCCATCAATGAGCTACAGATGAAGGAGTTACAGGATCAGCTGGAGGCAGAACAGTATTTCTCAGTGAGTGTATCAGGGGGAAGTGAATTCTTAATGTAGAAGGGAAAGTGGTAATATTACCTCTCTTATTATGGCTGAATGGCCAACAATAAAATAGACACGCTTAAGTCACATTACAGTTTGACACAACTACCCAAAGTCCAAGCTCTTGTTAAAATGGTTTTTTCTTGTCCTGAAGTTTTTGTATAGAACTTGGAGGTTTAATGTAATGACTTGCATTTGTAGTCCTTGTACAGAACACAAGTGAAGGAACTGAAGGAGGATGTTGAAGAGAAAGGGAAGCAATACCAAGATGCGATTACAGACCTGGAGAGTGTGCAGCAGGACAAGTGAGTACTGCAGGACCCAACCATAGTGTACAGGCTTAATGTGAGCTTAAATACAGGTTAAATGAAGTCCAAACCATTGTGTACATGCTTAATGTGAGGTTAAATACAGGTTAAATGAAGACCCAACAATTGTGTACAGGCCAAATGTGAGGTTAAATACAGGTTAAATGAAGACCCAACCATTGTGTACAGGCTTAATGCAAGGTTAAATACAGGTTAAATGAAGACCCAACCATTGTGTACAGGCTTAATGTGAGGTTAAATACAGGTTAAATGAAGACCCAACCATTGTGTAAAGGCTAAATGTGAGGTTAAATACAGGTTAAATGAGGACCCAACCATTGTGTACAGGCTAAATGTGAGGTTAAATACAGGTTAAATGAAGACCCAACCATTGTGTACATGCTAAATGTGAGGTTAAATACAGGTTAAATGAAGACCCAACCATTGTGTACAGGCTTAATGTGAGGTTAAATACAGGATAAATGAAGACCCAACCATTGTGTACAGGCTTAATGTGAGGTTAAATACAGGTTAAATGAAGACCCAACCATTGTGTACAGGCTTAATGTGAGGTTAAATACAGGTTAAATGAAGACCCAACCATTGTGTACAGGCTTAATGTGAGGTTAAATACAGGATAAATGAAGACCCAATCATTGTGTACAGGCTAAATGTGAGGTTTAATACAGGTTAAATGAGGACCCAACCATAGTGTACAGGCTTATTGTGAGGTTAAATACAGGTTAAATGAAGACCCAACCATTGTGTACAGGCTAAATGTGAGGTTAAATACAGGTTAAATGAAGACCCAACCATTGTGTACAGGCTTAATGTGAGGTTAAATACAGGTTAAATGAAGACCTTTTGTAGATAAACTGTCACTATGTCTATCTCAGGAATAAAATTGTCTCTGTTAGTATGCGATATATTGAATAACGGCTTGTAAAAAGACGGAACTTTTGAACTGCTAACTTCTCTGAACAACTCTTGATCTCTTTATTTGATACATATTTGTGTTGTTGCAGGGAATCCTTTGCAGCCCAGTTACAGCTAGCCATGGCTAAGGCTGACTCTGAGAATCTGGCCCGATCCATCGCAGAGGAACAACTGACAGACGTCGAGAAAGAAAAGACAGTACTGGAGCTGGAGATCAAAGAGTTGATGAACCGCCATAAAACCGAGATCAGCAAGAAGGAGCACCTCATACAGATAGTAAGTATATGGTCCTTGGTCAGAGTGGCTAATGGTTGTATGGAGGCCACATACAGATAGTAAGTATATGGTCCTTGGTCTGAGTGGCTAATGGTTGTATGGAGGCCAAAAGCATAGTTAAACTTTATAGTTAATATTTTACAAAGGTAAAAATTAAATACTGAAACTACCTGTAATGATAAAATGGGAGAAATTAGCATTTTTATTTACTCTACAAGAGTTAGTAATTGAACTAACTGAATGTAACTCTTGTGTTTTAGATGGAGGACTCCAAGCGAGAGTATTCGAAGGAAATTGAGGAGTTAACTGCGGAGAAGAATGATTTAAACAGCAGGTTGCAGAAGTTATCAGAAGGTTAGTGTCTGATGTCAATGACTGTCTTAGCACACTGATCAATGTCATCCATTGACCAATATTATGTCATGTCAATAGATCTTTGCCAAGTCCAGTCCAAATTATTATGTCATGTCGCATTCTTGAATGTAGATCTTCGCCAAGTGCAGTCCCAGTCTGGTGGCTCCAGCTCAGAGATTGAGAAACTGAAGAAGAACTTGGAGGAAGAGAAGCTCAAGAAAATCCAGGTACTTGTGTTACAAAATGAGAAGGGGTAAATATAATGAAGGAAAAAGTTGCATCTCTCAATAGGCACTAACATTAAACTAGTCTTACATGATGTTTGTCCTCTCCATAAATTGTTCATTTTACATGTGTGTCTTTATTAAAGCTTAAACTATTGTTTTTTATTGATACAATACTTTTATTGTAAAACTAAACATTTATGACTTGGTACAAGCTCTGTTCAATGTTCTTTCAGTCATATTAGTGGAATTTATTTCCAATCTTCTATACGTATTAGTAATAGAGTGTTGTTGACCAAACATTCTGAGGGTATTTCTTAGCAATACACGTCCCTACCGACATCCCTATTTGTCATTTTTAAAGCTAAAAAAGTTTTGAAAAAAAGATTTTTTAAAGGACGAACCCATTGAGTATAAAAATTGAGTCATTTTAATAAATTTATTTTCTTTATCATTTGCTGATAAATCTTAATAAAACTCAAAGCTGATCTGTAGTTTTTCATTATTAAGCCACACCAGTTTCAAATTAATTCACCAAACCATAAAAAAAGGTATGGAAAACAAATTTAAGACAGAATGACGGACAATGATAAAGACTGCAGTCCCTTTCGGTTTCATTGGTAGGGGAGGTTTTATTGGTAGGGAACTTATAAGAGGAAAAGAAGCAGCATGTAAAACGCTTCAATATAATTACTGCTTAAATGCTGTAATCAGTAGTAGGTCTACTGAACTTTGAACTGTTAAGTGAGTTGACGAGTAATTAAGCAGATGTTGGTATTTTTACTCACTTTAATGCTAATGAAATATGTATGCAAGTTCCAGACCTTTGTATTTCTTTGCAGGCCGTTAACAAACTAGCTGAGATTATGAATCGAAAAGAATATTCCTCCAAGAAGTCGGGTAAAAATAATGCTGCTGACCAGGCTCTGAAAAAGAAGGAGAAAGAGATGAGGAAGTTACAGCAGGATCTTCACATGGTCAGTTTATATCTGTAAATCTATAAATAGTAATATTAATATCTAGACTTATATACATCTATACTTATATAAATCTATAGCACTTTCACCATGCAGACTCCACAATAGATTTAAACAATATGTTTATATACATATCTGTATCAAAATCAACACCCGCTATTTATGTTAGCTTACTGTAGGAAATGCACAGGGATAGTTCATTAAAATGTCTATATTTACCTTCATATGGACATTAGACATCAATGTATGTAAACATCCTTACTTACGGTCTGTACGTCAGTGTCTGTAAACATCCTTACTTACGGTCTGTACGTCAGTGTCTGTAAACATCCTTACTTACGGTCTGTACGTCAGTATCTGTAACTGATCATTCACTTCAGTACCTGTGTCGTTGACAGGAGAAAGAGAAGTACAACAAGATGGTGGAGAAACTAGGCCGGGATCTGTCGGAGACCCAGGCGGCGCTGTTTGAGGAGGGACAACAGAAGGGGAAACTCCAGATGGAGCTAGATGCTAAGGAGAGTGAGATAGAGCAGCTCCGCCAGAAACTGGCGGTCAGTGACAATGTGTCTATAAATAGCTCTCACCTGGAGGATGGGGATGTCAGTCTGACTAGTGCATGTAAGTTCATAATTATATGTAAGTACATAACAACATGTAAGTACATAATTATATGTACGTACATAAGAACATGTAAGTTCCTAATTATATGTAAGTACATATGAACATGTAAGTACATAATTAATTACCGAAATGTACATAGTAACATGTTAGGACATAATAATGTATCTTTATAATTACATGTAAGCTTACAATAGCATGTAATTTCATAATTACATGAAAGTACACAATTATGCATGTTAGAATACATTAGTAGGGTCATTTTTAAGTAATTGGAGTCTGTTAAATGTAAATGTAAGCATGGAGACCTTTTTTAAAAATCTTTTTAAGTAGAAGTTACTTTATTTACATGTAAATAATAACGTCTGCACACAGTAGTACGTCATGTACATATTGGATAACCTTTGTACATGTTACGGACATATAAGATGAGAGAACAGGATTAATTAGTACAGAGCATTTACCAATAAGTAATCATCACTGCTGATTATTTAAATGTAGGTTTCAACGTTTTTTCTAGTTTGTATTTGTGGCGTAGATGTTTAATGTAAGCTGTGCTTTGATTGCAGCCCCTAGTGATATTCATATGGAGGGATGGTTAGCCGTGCCAAATAAACAGAACATTAAGAAATACGGCTGGAAGAAACAATACGTGGTGGTCAGCAGTAAGAAAGTACTGTTCTACAACAGCGAGGCCGACCGGCAGAATGTGTCCGACCCTGTGCTGGTGTTAGATATAGAGTAAGTCATAAGTCTGGGGGTCATAAGTCTATTATTAAGTCACAAGTCTGGGAGACCTAAGTCTCACTAAGTCACAAATCTGGGGGTCATAAGTCTATTACTAAGTCACAAGTCTGGGAGACTTAATTCTTTCACTAAGACAACAAGTCTGGGAGAGTTAAGTCTTTTTCTGAGTCACATGTCTGGAAGACTGAAGTCTATCACTGAGATACAAGCCTTGAGGTCATAAGTCAATTATTAAGTCACAAGTCTGGGGATCATAAGTCTATTACTAAGTCACAAGTCTTGGAGACCTAAGTCTTGCTAAGTCACAACTCTGGGGGACTTAAGTCTATCACTAAGACACAAGTCTTGGAGACCTAAGTCTATCGCTAAGTCACAACTCTAGGGGACTCAAGTCTATTGCTAAGACACAAGACTGGGGGACTTAAGTCTTATGCTAAGTCAAAACTCTGGGGGACTTAAGTCTAATGCTAAGACACAAGTCTGGGAGACTTAATTCTATCACTAAGATGTAAATCTTGGAGAACTGAGTCAAAAGTCTGTGAATTACATGTCAGAGGTCAAAGAATGAGTCCAAAACTATCCATCAATCACCATTCCGTATAAGTCTCAAAATCAATCAGCAAATCCCTGTTGTGTGTGTTTTATCCCTGTTGTGTATGTTTTATCCCTGTTGTGTATGTTTTTTAATTCAAATGACTTTATGAGTCAAGTTGTTATCACATGCTACCACTGAGTTTTATTGTTGCAGGTCGCTATTCCATGTGAGGCCAGTGACACAGGGAGATGTGTACCGGGCAGATTCAAAAGATATTCCAAGGATATTTCAGGTGAGATGCTGTAGAGAGATAAATAGATAAAATATCTATAAAATATTTTAGAGAATTCCAAGGATATTTCAGTTAAGTGTATATAGAGAGATCGACAGGTAAAGTGTCTTTGGCAGATTCTAAAGATATTCAAGGATATTCCAGGTGAGAATCTGTAGAGACTGAGTAAATAGATTAAAACAAATCTATAGTTGTAAGCATTGTTTTTGTCGGAGTCAGTATAAAAAACTTTATCATAAATGTGAATATAAATTCAAAAACAAAATGATTTATATTTTAATATTTCAATTTTTTAAATAATGATATGCAAGTAAAAGTGATGTATAATTGTCTTAAACATACCGATTGTCATGGATTTTGGTTATGTTTCAGGTGCTATATGCTACGGAGGGCGAGAATCGAAGACCAGAAGAAATTGGTCATGATATGTCAGCTCAGGTAGGCAACAAAGGCTAACACAGTTTAACAGGAAAGACATACATACATGTACTGACATGTCATTATTTTGCTGATTTTGATTGCCTATCGGTTTTATTTTAATGTCATTAGTCTTGCAATGTTGACATATTTACAGGACAAGTCAGCAGTAGAAATGCACAAAGGGCATGAGTTTGTGCCTATCCATTACCGCACTCCAACCACATGTGATTCGTGTAACAAACCAGTGTGGCATATGCTTCACCCTCCCCAAGCTCTGGAGTGTAGGCGTAAGTAGGGAGGCCAGATCTGTAGTAGATAGCCAATCAGATGAAGTATCTTCTTCTTGTATAAATAGTCACCCAATGTGTTGTTGTGTTTTGTAGGATGCCATACCAAGGCTCATAAAGATCATTTAGATAAGAATGAAGAATTTGTTGGTTATTGTAAAGGTAAGGTTTGCTAAAGACTATAGTGGTAAGACACTAATGGGCTGTCTCTAGCATAAAATCTTGTGTATTTTCTTATACTTTTGTCCAACCCGACCCCACCCCAATTATTTAATAACACTTTCTTAGATTAAAACGGATGCAAGATAAACACTTAAACTGCAAAATAAGCAGTACAACAGAAATGTAGCCATGTTTTGGCCAATGATTGATGTATACTTTGCTTTGTTTCAGTGAACTATGATCAGAACATTCAGGCCAAGGAGATGTTACTTCTGGCTGATACCAGTGAAAAACAGAAAGTATGGATCCAGCATCTCAGCAAAAAAATCTCTAGGAAGGGCTTCGCAAGCTCAGGAACGGCAGGGTAAGATAAGTTAATCATCAGAACAATGGCGTAGGTTAGCGTTCATTTCAAATAGGATGTTTCTTGGATCAGCTGGGTAAATTAGGGTAAAGTTCAGTTAGGTATGTCTTCCACCAGTTGAATTGATTAATTCAATTCAATTAAGGTGCTTTTCAGAACAGCTGGGTTTTTTAGGGTTTAATAAATTTGGGTGTTTCTCAGAACAACTGGATACATAAAATCTGGAGTGTAGGCGTTTTTGATTTAGTCAATTCAAACATTTCTCTGAAATCAGCTCTCTTTCATCAATTATGTTATTTGAATTTTTTTCTAATTTTTAATTTTCCCTTGAGACAAGTGATCAAATCTTTAGATAATCCTTTTTTAAAACTCTAGTAATTCAACAATGACTGGGATTAATTTTGTAGCTTAATGGTGGTAATAATTATAACCATAGATTAAAATTCATATTTAATATTCAATATATAATGAGAACACTGTCTTAGTAATTAAGTAATTAACATGTTAGTAGTTTAGGCATTGGTCAACTTATTCATCATTGTCCCTGGAAATTAATATTTTATTTAATTTAACAAAACATCAACATTAGTATGATACATGTATTCTGTAGCTATATGTTTATTTTGTTTGAGTGACTAATTTCATAATTGTACTAAATTGAGACCTTGTTTTATGCAGGCCTACGCGGAACACCCGACAGTATGCTTCGTTTGGTATTCAGGCACGCCAGAGTAATGCCAGATCCTCCTCCACTCTTCCATCTAACAGCCGACCATCATAGCAGCTCAAAACCTCTCCCCCGGGGCCGGCCAAGCTGGCCCCATACCACACTGTGACTTTTATCAGAGCCACGTAACCATAACAAATAGTAGCTATTATTTATTTATATCAATTATTCTTATACATTCCTTGACATCTGGTTCATACATTGATCAAGGTTTTCAATAGCTGTCCGAATCTGCTTGATTATATCGTTATTATGTAAATAAAAATTGTCATTTTAACTCAATTTTGGCGTTTTGTTTGAAATGGTGATGAATGTGACAAGTTTCTCTTGACTCGCTCCATACTTCATTATATTAACAGAGCTGTAGCCGTATGGGAGAATTTTTGTTCTTCAGGCCATTGGTTTACACAGAATGTATCCAGTATGTGCCTAAATTTTAGATATTAATCAGATTAAGCATGTTGTTTTGAAGAATTCACCAGCTTCAGAACAAGGTTGTTGAGTAGTTATATTGGTGATGAGTAAATACCTTGACATCAGATTATTGAATTGTTGAGTCCAGAGTCATCATACCACCATCGTGCTCGAGCTGATGGTTATCAGAGAGAATGTCGGGTTTCTCCTTATATTTTTAATTAAATTTGAGGCTAGATTTGTAGGAAAGCAAATGTGTTTTTTCTTTAGTTTGTCACACGCTTATGCTATAACTGTAACATAAATT
>NC_069120.1:55703782-55859521 GCF_025612915.1 Magallana angulata
GACATTTTTTTAAAAATGAAAATAATTCTACGGTGTACTGTATACAGGGTTATTTTTGCCCCTGTGTTTTGCCCTTATTAATTTGCTAACGGTTTTGCCCTGTCTTTAATTCGCCCATACAAAGTTGTGATTAAGTAAAGATGGTTTGAGACATAGGAATTTGCCCTGTCTAAAATTTGTCCGCTGGCAACAAGGGTGAAAGGGGTGAAAATAAAACGGGGGCGAATACTTCCCTGTATACAGTATTAACTCAGATTTACATACATTTACTTACAACACTAAGTATCAAAATAATCACAATGTACCATGTATTACATGTACACATTGTCTATCCTTCATGAAGTCCCATCCCCTGGACAGCTCTGAGATTTCAACACACTGTGATCTCGGTGGTGTCTGTAATGAAGTGTCACAGATACCAGGGTCTAAGTGTGGACTTGTGTCTCAGTCTCGGACACATATCTTTGTTATCGTAAAATCCTGGTCATTGTTAAATGTTCTCTCCATTTAGTTGCTGCATAGCTATAAGCAACAAAGGTTACCATAACTACTTTAATCTGAATTTTGTGATTCAGTTTTGTAAGTTTTGAAAAAATGAACTTATTTAGAAAGTGCTTAAAACAGGACATGTTAAGATAAAATAAGAACTGGAGTTAAAAGTTTCATACGTCTGGTAGCTAGGAGTGTGTTGCCATGACTACAGGACAAGGAGACCACCACAAAGGGATCCTCCCCCATGAAAGGGACTTTCCCAGGCTCAGTTGGATCTTCCTCAGGTCGTCCTAGACGCCCCCTTGACTGGTTCCCAAAGGAGTACACTTCTCCTTCTGAGAAAGTTGAAGAAAATACTCTAACAGTCATTTAGACACTTGATATAAAAAGAGAATAATTATAGAAACAAATTGTTTTCAATAATCTGTAAATGAAGATATTTTTAAACCAATTGTTACCATCAGCGACTATCACAGTGAAAGTGTCCCCACATGCCACCATAGCAACCTTCTGAGTCTGAGCAATCTTCACTTCCTGTGGCTGTCTGCTGTTGTTGGTCTGGTTCCCCAGCTGTCCAAACTGGTTCGTACCGAAGGTGTAGCACTGACCCTCAACTACAAACAGATCCATTATGTGTCAGGAGTAACTACATGTGTCAGGAATAATCCAACACAACTGAATAATCTCTATCTAAATTCAAAAATTTAATATTGTTGGCATGAATATTGCGAACAAAAAGACGAAAAAAACCAGTGAATTCTATATGTTATGCTAAACATTTAATAATAATTATAGTTGTCATAAATCAAATCAATACTAAGTGTGTTACCTGTTACAGCAGCTGTGTGGGAGGTTCCCATGGCAACACCTTTTACAAGTAGGTTTCCGATTGGATGAGAGGCAGTTTGAACAAAAGTGTGAATTTCATCGACCAGCTTCATGCATGTGCCGTCAGTGGCAATTACATCCAGAGCTAACTTGTTGTACCTGCCAGTACAGGAGAGGTCATTACTTCATCTGATACTGAAATCCGCTCTAACCAAATATGCTCTCTTACATCTCTGCTTATACATTTGCTTGCACAATTCTTAAAATGTACAATGTCATGTACTTAAAATGTTGCTTTGTATACCACAAATTGTTGTACATGTATCGTTATTTTGTGTTACCTGTTGCTGCCACAGCAGAGCAGCTTGTTGTCAAGGGTCAGAATCATGGAGCAGTCGACCCCACAGTGCACGGAGGATGGACGGAGAGGCTCGGGGATAACAACCGGGCGGGGTGAGGAGTGGGATTCCTGGTCCCCTAGTCCCAGCCGACCTGAAGAACAAGGGTCACACAAATAACACGTAGAGCATTGGAAACACAATACTGACAACAAGTAGTTACTTTTGATGTACCAAATAAAGATATCTACCAACAAGATATCTGTGAGCCAATGCTCACTAGTGATACCCCCGCTCTGATGTGAATATGCAAAATAAGCAAAGTCGACATTTAACAGAAAGCTGGCATCCGATTGGTACAGAAATATATCCCACAATATGGCATGCCTAAACAAATAGTGTGTTAAAATTTCAAGCATCTGCGATAAATAGCTGCTGAGAAATCTTTGAGGAAAATTTGTTTGAAAATTTTGGCTAAAATAAACAAAGTACTCATTAAACAGGAAGATGACGTCCGATTGGTACAAAAATATATCCCACGATATGGCATGCCTTAACAAACACTGTGTAAAAATTTCAAGCATCTCCGATAAATAGCTGCTGAGAAATCTTTGACGAAAATTTGGGCAAAAAATAAACAGTCATTATTTAACAGGAAGTTGACGTCCGATTGATACAAAAATATATCCCACAATATGGCATGCCAAAACAAATAGTGTGTTAAAATTTCAAGCAACTGCGATAAATAGCTGCTGAGAAATCTTTGAGGAAAATTTGTTTGAAAATTTTGGCTAAAAATAAACAAAGTCGTCATTTAACAGGAAGTTGACATCCGATTGGTACAGAAATATATCCCACGATATGGCATGCCTATACAAATATTGTGTAAAAATTTCAAGCATCTGCGATAAATAGTTGCTGAGAAATCTTTGAGGAAAATTTGATTGAAAATTTTGGCAAAAAATAAACAAAGTCGTCATTTAACAGGAAGTTGACGTCTGATTGGTACAAAAATACATCCCACGATATAGCATGCCTATACAAATACTGTGTTAAAATTTCAAGCATCTGCGATAAATAGTTGCCGAGATAAATGCGACAGAAATTTTTGTTACGGACGGACAGACAGACAGACGGAAGAACAGACAGAGAGACAGACAGACACACAAGGGTAAAACAGTATACCCCCTCTCCTTCGGAGCGGGGGTATAATAACACAAATATTACCACTTAAAACAAGCTAAAATAGTTTCACGTTGGAATGGTACTTGACTAAGCACATGTCATCATTTTATATGTTGTAATTCTTTCATGTTTATCTTTCAATCTGCCTTTGATCTATTTACCATTGTCGCCTCTACCCCAGGAAAACACCTCATGCTCATTGGTCACCGCCAGAACATGGGAGGCTCCACATGACACCTGCACCACCTCATAACCCAGTAAATCCTCCACTATCTTGGCCTGGAAGAGAAAACAATTATTTATCATGATAATTATTGATTGTACATTCAGTTCCATATATGTGTGGAAGCTGTTCCAGAGAACAGAATTGCAGGTACCTGTGCCACGTCGTTATAGTTACCGTGTCCCAGGCAACCATACACCCCACTGCCAAAGGTCATCAGAATCCCACGATCTGCAAAATAAAGAAACTTGTGTATCTTATTTAGTTTCTTGTATTGTCTTCATTTTATTTTTGCCCATTTCCTAATTTTGATATAGTTTTTCATGAAGTTTGTGTTCCACTTGACAACTTACTTTAAAACACTTTAATTTTACATGTAAGACAAAAATTTTGTATACCTGTGAGACAAGCTGTAAAGAGGTCCCCACACGCCACCTGTTGGATGTTGACCCCTGACTGACCCTCCAGATACCTGGGGACGTAGGTGAGGGTGTGGCTCTCTGTGGCCCCGGGGATCAGGGTGTCCGTTCCCACATTGGATGACTGTAACAGAGTGAAGCTGGTCTGTTATCACTGTCAAATTTGGCTTCATAAAAATTTTCAAAATGTTAGATAAAATCATGATATTGACCTTGTTGATATCATTGTCACATAAGTTTCATGAGAAACTTGAAATCATTGCATACAATTTATTTAACTAATACTGATATCGACTGTGTGTACTGATACTGACTTATTGGATATATATATAAATGATTGTACTGATATTGACCATGTGATATCAGATTACCTCCCATACAAACAGGCGGCCATTCTTTGTGACCGCTGCCTTCTGGGTACGGCCGGTTGACACCTGGGTGACCTGGGTATCGCTGCTAGGGAGGGGAAGCTTTACAGGGGAGGAAACACCTATCCCCCAGAAAAAGACAGAACTCAGGGCGGGCGGCTTAGCTGACAGAGCATCTACAACAGTTAACAGTGGTGTACTGAACATCAATTACATGTATATTGTACTAGATATAAATATTGGTAATTTCATGTACATCCATAAATAATGAACAATATTGTACAGAATTGAGATTTTTTCAAGCTTTGGTGGTGTTTCACTGAATATTAAGAATTACAGAATATTATATTGTTTCTGTTCTTGGTTACTACATAACGAGGAGTATGACTGACCTCTGGGAGTCATACTGCCGCGGGTGGAGAGTCGACTTCTAGCGGCTGCGGTGGCTGGGGGGAGGGGGCGGCTCACTCTGTAACACAACAGTACGTACAAATGTATGGGAAATCAACAAGTACACACGTCAGATCAGTGATATCTACTGTAGAATCATCATTGTTTGTGAGGGACCAATGTTTGTGGTTTTCGTTGGTAACCCTTGCCCATGAATTTACATCCCCATGAACAGATATACAAGCATTTGTTTAAAATTTATAAAAATAATCCCGAACTTGCTACAAACGAAATTACAACCCAACAAACCTACCCACAAACAATGACCCCCCACGAATAAAAATGATTCCACAGTAAACCGTGGGCAATATCCTCCAGGTATACAAGCAACAATGAGATATGTAAGATATTATGTTTCAACTTGTTCAACTTGTGACAGGATTTAATAACAGGGGAAGGACTACACTATATCAAGAAATTAAAGCTCCATAATTACAATAAGAACTTACTTCAAAGACAATCATAAAAACATACTAGTATAATAGTACTTAAATAATTTGTTTTCTCAAATTGATGACTCTTTACTTGTACACATATTTATGATAGCAACTGAATCAAGCCCTGACCTTGGGCCCTCACCTTGTACAGGGGACCCGCCCCAGGTCGGTGTGGAGGGTCATCAAGGCGTTGATTACAATTGGCTGGGCCATTATCTGGTTGATGTTGGGGCGCTTGTTGGGATCTAAATGCAGCATTCCTAGGATCAAGGCCCGTAACTCCTCACTGTAACTGGCAGAGATTGGAGAAAACGTGCCTCTCATAATTTTCAGAATGAGAGCTGGTAAATTCTGCAGCAGAAAAATAAATAACAAAATATAAATGAATATGCTGTCTGGTCAGACTGACCATGTTACCTAATTATGTCACAAAAAGACAAATATTGCATCTGCTTGGGTTTGAACCCAGGCCCTCTAGCATACAAATGATAAACTTCACTAATCAATCAAGCTCTAGAGTTAACCCACTATCCAGAGCCAGAAGGAATTCCTTATGACTGATTCTATCACAAAAACAGCATGCTGTTTATTAGTAAAAACTCACTGCTGCCTCAAAGGCTCGCTTGAGACTGGACAGCTCGTACAGCACACAGCCCAGGGCCCAGATGTCACTCTTCTGGTTATATCTGTACACACTAAGGAATCATACGCTGCAAATAAAGCGATGTTTCTGCAACTGATAGACTTTCCATAGTGAGATTGAGATGACTAACTGATTTCTGTCCATCATCAATAAATTGTTATTATAGATTAATCAACATTTATCTATATTATTTAAGCTATATTCAATTGTACATTTATTGAATTAGACTCATTAAGGATACGGTTTTCCTTCACATAGTTCAGGAGAAATGTAGCATGGAGTTCCAACAACCTACAACACAGGAAATTATAAAAGTATAGCATCATACAACACAGGAGATTACAAAATATAACAACCTACAACACAACAGATTACAGAGGTATAACAACCTACAATACATAAGGAATAAGGAATCATTCTTTGAGTATTATGAGGTGATAATTTCGGTCAGGGCGTGATCAAATCCAATAAAGCCCAAAAGGCTTTATGATAGATTTGATCACGTCCCAACCGGAATTATCATCTCATAATATTCAAAGAATGATACCTTATTACTTATATAATTTTAAGCCATTGTACGATTAATTGTTTAAATATAACTAAGAAAACCCAGCTGGCGCCCCAATATGTAGTTATGGGTTTTACAGTACAAAATCGATACGTAGTGTTATCACAGGTAGAGACACTGGGAAATGTAAATATAATAGATTACAGACGTATAACAACCTACAACACAGGAGATTTTACAAATATAGTAACATACAACACAGGAGATTACAAAAGAATAACAACCTACCACACAACAGATTATAGAAGTGTTACAACCTACAATACAATAGATTACAGAAGTATTACAACCTACAATACAATAAGATTGCAGAAGTATTACAACCTACAACACAACAGATTACAGAAGTATAGCAACCTACAACACAGATTACAGAAGTATAGCAACCTACAACACAACATATTACAGAAGTATAACAACCTACAACACAACAGATTACAGAAGTATAACAACCTACAACACAACAGATTACAGAAGTATAACAACCTACAACACAACAGATTACAGAAGTATAACAACCTACAACACAACATATTACAGAAGTATTACAACCTACAACACAACAGATTACAGAAGTATAGCAACCTACAACACAACAGATTACAGAAGTATAGCAACCTACAACACAACAGATTACAGAAGTATAACAACCTACAACACAACATATTACAGAAGTATTACAACCTACAACACAACAGATTACAGAAGTATAGCAATCTACAACACAACAGATTACAGAAGTATAGCAACCTACAACACAACAGATTACAGAAGTATAACAACCTACAACACAACAGATTACAGAAGTATAACAACCCACAACACAACAGATTACAGAATATGATTGGACAGGGAATAAATAAAGCTGTATTATTTTTGTATATTGGTTTTTTGTGGTTTTTTTGCCATACTATAGTTGGAAATGGTTTCATACCGACTTAAATTTCGCAGACACACGCAGTTAGACATATAAACTCTTTCCTATCAACAAAGCTACTTTGATTTTTTTTAAAATTTTAATAAACTGACAACAAGTGTGAAAGAAACAAAAATAAAATGGTGGCAAATATTTCCCTGTAAGGAGCTAATACAAAAATGTTTAACTATCTTTTAAGATTTCACAGCCATATGTAATATGTTTACAGTACTTTGACTATCCTCAGTTTTCTAATAGTTTAATCCTAAAAATGATCATAAGCCTGTTATAAAATTAGCAGAAAATACTTTCCAAAGCATCAGTAATAACAAAAAATATAAAGATATGTCCTTACAGTATAGGCTTTACTTTTACTGCTCAGAACTTTAGAAATTCCAAAATCTCCAATTTTGACCACCTCTCTCTTTTTGTCCAGTAGGATATTTTGTGTTTTTAAGTCTCTGTGTAAAATCTGTTTGGAATGAACATGCTGAATGGACAGAAGCATCTGTGCAAAAAACTTCAGAATCTCCTGAAAAACACAAACAGGTATGCATGATAAATTTAGTCTTGCATTAATTTTTTTCCCATTTTTGTTTTTCAACAATTTGTTGTGCTGATTTCAAATTGCAACAAGAAAAAATCCAATACATCTGTGGTAAAGAAAACAAATACAGTATACAAGTCTGCAATGAATTTTTACAGTCCAAGGACTATGATGAACAGTCTTCATTGAATAAGATAGTGTAGCACACAAGTCGGGAAGAAATTAGAATAGTACATGCACTACCATTAAATTAAACTAAAATATTATCTGTCTTACCTCCTCCTCTAACAGAATCCCATTCCTTGACTGCAGGTAGTCCATCACTGTACCACCTAAAGGAGCAACATATCAAAATTATCACTACCACCTAAGGAAGCAACATATCAACATATTGATACATAAACTACACCCCCTAAAGAAGCAATATATTAACATATTGATACATAAACTGTACCATATAAAGAAGTAAAAGAAGCAAGAAAAAAAAACAATACATCTGTGGTAAAGTCAATGTAAAAGAAAGAAAATCAGAGTAGGATTTCAAGAGGTAACCTTGTGCATACTCCATCACGATCATCAGCGCCTTATCCTCAAGAAAGTTCTCATAGTACTGGATGATGTTGGGGTGGGACAGCATGGACAGGACCTTGACCTCATTTAAGGCCGCCTGTCGCTCCTCCTTGGTCATCTGTTCCACAGGAATCTGTTTGATGATGATCATCTTTTTATCCGCCAATCTCTGGCACAGGTGCACTGTCCTGAAAGACCGTAATCTCTTTTACTGCATTGCAACTGTCAGGTACATTTATCATTACCCAACTCAAAAAATATAAAAATAAAGTATAGTTGACATATTGCTTATGAAATCTGTGGACAGCATTTTCAACAGAGTGACTTTAAATCAATTTGTTAATTAACAGTTAGAATTTCCTCTGCAGAAAAAAAAATTCTTGGTAAGAACTGATTCGGGTAAAGTTTTCTTCTATTTTAGGTGATAAATTGGCATTATTAATGCATAAAAAATCAAGCGTTCGCAAAAGCATAAGTGATGTTGCGTTTTACCCGTAAGCTCCTCTCCCGACCACTCGAATTTTTTCATATTTTTCCATTTTTGTTTATGACAATTCAATGTTGATTTAGTGCTTTAAATGAAACATACATTATCGTTTTAAAAAGCGTTTTTATAACCGTGTAATTATTATCGGAACTCCTCTGTTATTTTTCATACCTTGAATACCTCATCAATGGCATCCTCACTGGTTTCAAGGAGTTTATATAGAAAATGCCTGCAGCAAAGCCGATGCGTCGTAAGTATGTCAAAACAACTTGTTTTGTACCTGCCCATTACAACAATCTATACTAATGACAATTTTTATGTAGGGGAGAGTTCGATTGATTACGTTACGGCAGGTCTGGTCCAGCACAGTTCATTCAGCGTGCAACGTGTAGTTTTGAAAACATGTATTATCGGATAATGGATGAATGTCAGATGTTGAAAACATATTCGTTTTATAGAGTCATAATTTATGTAGAGCTTCGTGTAACTGTCATGCAGGGTAGATAACTGATGCTATTTCCATGGTCGGAGAACAACATGATAATGAAGAATGCTGATAAATATAAAAACTGTCTGAGCTTCTGAACTGTCCTCATTATTGCCTAATTAAATCAATTTAAGTGTTAGACAATTACCACCAAAGTGGATACACGGTATGCACTTGTTTGGCAGTTTCATTATTATTTTGATATTCAGAAAATTTTATCAAATATTGGGGGGGGGGGGGGGGGGTTCAGACTAGAATGGCATTCTCTTGTTAGATTCTTATGTGTCTTTGTATTTCTTTTTACATGTATGTTATAAAGATTATAAAACACTTCTTGTGTATGGAATTTGTTGAGTTGTTAAAGTTTTTAGAAGGCTGAGCTTTGCCTTGGCTCAATTAACAAATATTTAATTTAAATCTAACTCTTTTCCCCCAGATTCAAGGCAGACATTTGAGAACTTGTGTGAATAGAAAATGGGCGAGACCAAGCCTGGAGCGGGCACTATGGAACTCAAAGTGGTTCCATTCCAGTACAGGTATTCATGTCCAGGAATATAACAAGTCCTAACTACAATTAATTTATGAAATACCTCTAATGTAAATAATTTAGAGCAAAAAGTGCAGGGTTTTATTATTTATACCTGGGTAGATTAGACTTCTACATGAACCATCTCATGTTAGCTTATAAAATGGCAAATTACATTCAGAATTTGTATTAAAACCAACTTTTACAAGTCATTTAGTCTGATTGAATATCACATTTTTATGCACCGGTACATTAACCAGAAAGAAAAGCTAATTTGTATACATTGTCATTGACTCATTTTTATCATTATCACTTTGATTTGGAATTATTGTGGAGTGATTACTTTACATACTTCAATAACCTGTACAGTTGAAATGGCAATCTAATTGAAATTTGACTTGTAAACCGCTCCTCTGTGATTCGCTATACAAGATCTAACAACATCCCAATCAGATTCAAGGTCTTAAAATGGTTCGTTTTATCTCTTATGATTCTAATGCTAGGTTGTCTATTTCATGCTAAGTTAAGTTTTTTCTGCAAAAATTGTGTAATATATATAGATCTACCAGCCAGAATTTTGGCAGCAGCAATTTCATTGGCTATTTGCATTGAAAGGTCACTATGAGATGACAAAACACAGGGTTATTAGTGGATCTTGCAAAGCATATCATAGAGGAGGGGATTTTCAAGTCTAATTATATTTAGATTGATTGAAATTGCAGACTTTGTTTGGTATTTCAGTGGTATTTGGAGACATTGAACAGTTCAATCTGTCAGACATTGGGGAGGGAATCCGAGAGGTCCATATCAAGGAATGGTCAGTATCCAGCTCTCTCTGTGTCTCTTGTTCTCTGTGTCTCTTGTTCTCTGTGTCTCTTGTTCTCTTGTACTCCTTGCAAGCCCATGATATACAACATTCCTTGTACACTCCTTGTTAATGATTTATCCATGTGACCAATGAGTGTCCCTATGACCTTTTAATGTCTGCCCGTCTGATTCTGTGGGTCTGTCTGTCTGTAGGTTTGTGAATGTCGGGGACCATGTGAACCAGTTTGACAGTATCTGTGAGGTACAGAGTGACAAAGCGTCGGTGACGATCACGAGTCGATACGACGGCCACATCAGGCGACTGTACTATGATGTGGATGATGTGGCACTTGTTGGGAAACCCCTGGTGGACATTGAACTCAGTAGTGGGTCAGGTCAGTGTAAATACCACAAACTCTGTCATAACATTGCTACTATTGACTAATGTGGCTTAGCTATAGGTTTTTGTATCTATTCTACCGATACTTCTTTTTGTTTGAAATACATCTACAATAGAATCTACACAAATCACTTGTTTTTGGAAGTTGAATGAACACAAAAAATATTGCTTGTGATGTTGTTGAGAACCACTAACTTGATGTATACATTATTTGCTGATTAAAATTGTTTTATCATTTCATAAAACAAACTTTCAACATATGAATATAACAGCACTGAAATTTTGTATGAGTTTTCCCTGCATCATAATCAGCTGTTAGTTTGTGTGTTGCTTCAGCCAGTTCCAGCTCTGAGTCGGTCGACAGTGACAGCACCTCCTCGTCAGACGATGAGTATGGGGTTGGTCAGAAAATGAAATCTCAGGCGGTGCTGGCTACTCCCGCTGTACGCAGGCTGGCCATGGAAAACAAGGTACATAAACACCATTAAAAACTCTCCAAGATTTTTAAAGATAAGAAGTAAATGTGCTGTAAAAGCAATCTGCTGTATTTTACCTGAATTTGTAAACTGTTTTCAGATGATTGTTGTTCAGATGTTTATGTTTTGTTAGATTGACTTGAGGAATGTACCTGCCACAGGTAAAGATGGGCGGGTCCTGAAGGAGGACATTCTTAGCTTCATTAAAGATCAAGAAACACCAAAGGCCCCTAGCCCAGGTACTTAAGAAATTGCATTGTCGATCTTTTAGTTCAACTGAAAATTAATTTCATTTCAAATTGATGATTCTGTATTTTCTTAATTGTATCATGAAGTTGCAAATCCTGATTAATTAATGGCTGTTAACTCCAAGAAAAGCCAAGAAATACTCACTTATGTACTCACTTATGTACTCACTTATGTACTTGTAAATAGTGGATGAATAAGTGATGGATGTTTAATACATGTACTCATGAAAGCATCTATTTACAGCTGACAAAGCTGCACCAGCTGCTCCGTCTCCTGTCCAGAAAACCCCACCCCAGAAACCCTCACCTCTACCCATGCCAGCAAAAAGAGAGGCAACGATTCCCATGGGAAAAGATCACACAGAGGTCATCAAAGGAATCAGGAAGGCAATGGTGAAGACGATGACGGAGGCCGCCCACATTCCAACATTCGGGTACAACGACGAGATTGATATGACGCGATTGGTAGAGCTCCGGAGGGACATCAAGAGTGTCACTGAGAGCGCCGGTGTCCGTTTCTCCTACATGCCCATCATTGTTAAGGTATGGAAAATTTTTATTATCATAGCCCTTTAGGAGAGAAGTTAATAACTTCTCTCCTAAAGAGCTATCATAGTCACTGTGAATATAGGGAGAATTTACTTCTCTCCAACATGCCAATCTTTGTGAAGGTAGAGAGAATTTATATTACTTCTCTGAGTCACTTTCCTACATGTACATCCCCATCATTGTGAAGGTAGGGAGAATTTATATTATTGTAGGGAGAAATATATCATTGTTCTCGTTCTTCTACATGACAATTATACAAAAATTGTCACATTCTTTGAAATTAGAAATATTTTGAAATTTGGTAACCTGGGTCACTGGTTGGACATTATTATGTGTTTGCAGGCTGTTTCCCTCGCCTTGACTGAATTTCCCATCCTGAACTCTATCGTGGATGCCAATTGTGAAAACATTACTTATAAGGTAAAAACCAAAGCATTACATAGAAGGTAAGGTAAAAATCAAATTACCTACAAGGTACATTTACCTGTATAAATCATAAAGTGATTTATGCTGGTAATGCACAAGTAATTAAACAAATTATGTTAAAGGATTATATTAGTTTTATAACACAGTACACATTGAATGTGACACAATGCCATACTAAATACTGATTTGAGGTACATTCAGAGGGTTTCGTTTGGCAAAGTAGTGGTAAGTAATGATTTTTTTTTCTTTGTTTGCAGGCAGCACATAATATTGGTATTGCCATGGATACCCCAGAAGGTTTGGTAGTACCCAGCGTAAAAAACGTCCAAACTCTGAGTATTTACGACATTGCTGTGGAACTTAATCGTATGCAGACCCTCGGGGCGGCGGGAAAGCTGACCAATGCCGAGTTGACCGGTGGGACTTTCTCTCTGTCCAACATTGGAGTGGTACGTGGTAACCAGCAGATAACGTGGATTTATTAGCACTATAATGTTCAGCTGTAACTACAATGTATATACTGTAGAAGCAGAAATATTTGTTGAGGACTTAATTTTGTTATTTTCATTGGCAGTATAAATCAACAAAATTAATTCCAAGACGATACATAATACAATGTACATTTCAGAGATTATGATATGACAAATTTAAATGCCAACAAAATTTTATTTCTTTTGAAGACAACGAAAATTTTAACCCAACGAAAATATGTAGATGTTTTATTAAAGAGAAAGAGTTTAACCTGCATATTATATTAAAAATGTATTGATTTATAAATCTGTATAACTTCTGAGTTTATTCTATGAAAGTTTTTAATAGGAATATATCACAAGACTTGGTCAGATTTGTTTTCAATATTTTTTTGTGCTTTAATTTCACTTTTTATAATAGATATACTTCAGATATAAACAATAATTTCTAGTAAATCTCCCTACAAGTGACTGTCTGTTATGATTTTTTCAGAATTTTTATTTTTTGTCACGTTTTGGAAATGTATTTACAGATTGGAGGGACCTATGCCCGACCTGTGATATTACCCCCAGAGGTGGCTATAGGAGCCCTCGGAAAACTTCAGGTTCGTTCCCTCCCAGCTTCTAATAACTCTGGTTTCATCAATATTTGTTAAATACAATCATTTGGCTAATTATCATGGATTTCATTGTTAAGTTTTTCTATAAATATCATCTATAAAAATACTTTAAAAACAATTGAAAAATATTTATTTTTGATTATTTAAATGTTGGTAGCAATTTAAGCCCACTGATTTGAACATACCGGTAAGCACTGTATTGATATTGTTTTTTAGAGGCTACCTCGCTTTGATGACAAAGGTAATGTTGTCAGTAAAGAGATCATGTGCGTGAGTTGGTCTGCCGACCACAGAATTATAGAGGGCGCCACCATGGCTCGTTTCTCAAACCTGTGGAAGTCATACCTAGAGAACCCAGGGCTGATGCTCCTCTACATGCGATGAATTCACTGTGATAATCAAGGGATTTTAGCGTCCTCATGTTCCGTTTGCTCATCTATCATGTACGTTATGTCTTTGGAAGATTGCGAACTGTTGCAAATCAGTGTGGACAGTTAGTTATCAGTATTTGGAACTGGTGGGAATTCTTTATGATATCAATCATGAGAATGTGGCTATGTACATCACTGCATTGATTTGAGTATGCCAACAAAAAAATGTTAGTGATGTGATTGACTGTGGTTTCTTGTTGGAATGTATAGTGGACTCTACTATGTACCTACATCATCTGTATGCTGTACAGCCAGTTCCTGTCACCTGGTGTGGCTAATTACTATATAAGTGTATTTTGAACTGAATCTCATGAAATTAGATATACAATCATGTGTGCATAATTTTGAATAAAATGATTACAAATCAGATGTGTTTTGATATTTATTCTAATTAGAAATGATCAATTACCGTTTATTTGGCATAATACATTTTCAAACTTTATGGTTTTAATGAGTACTTTTAACTCAACATTTTTGAGGCAGATATTTTTGCAGAATTTGATTTTTTTCACTGATCTATTATACATGGCTTGCACGACACGTAAGAGTTTTCTCCCTTTGCCGAACTCTTCAATGAACTTTGAACTGGAATGTGAAAGTAGAAGACTGCAATGAACACTCAGAGAGTTTTCTTCTTAGTTTGGATCATTAACGTTTGTTCCAGCCAGCCCACTGGGAACACAGGTAGTCTTGACAATTTCAATCTTATCCTCTACAAAATCTGTAGGTCTAATGTTTTTATCGACATGTTTAAAGGGATTTTTGAACTGCTGATCAGCTGACCGTATCTGTGTACATTTATAATAAAACATTGTTGTAACCGTTTGCCAAGTTGAGTGTAGGAATAATTGGATAAGTTACCAATAAAGAGTTTTGCTACATTTTTATTACAAAAATATTAATTACAGAAACACGTTATATGAACAGTACAATATTATTAATGTGCTCAACAAGATACATATCATACAGGGGCACTTGACAGACACTTTAATATAACTGTCAGACTGTAGATGAAGTTTGACGTATTTGATACATAACCAGCTAATGAATTCGTTGCAGGTCATACCCTTATGGAAATATGTAAAACTATATAAAATAATGTACTATTTCTAATAAAATATATGTCATTGTGCTAAGAGCAATTTTAACAGCTTTTCTTGTAATTTGGAAAAGCGTGAAACCACTTTTCATCAATCTTGGGATCATGCAAACATATTGAATAATAATTAAGGCATTAGTATATGATATATAGTTATGTAACACCAGTGAAATTATTGATTATTATGTACCTTGTATTGTGGTTAAATAAACACTTCAATTACGTTTGTAAAATCTTTTAAGGTAACTACCAGTACCTAATATACCCAACCTGGGTATTTGTTTATTTGGTACAAACATCTTTTGTAATTATTATGTAATATATTGATTTATTGTTGTCTACATTGTACATCTTCCCTGTTTCTGTTTAATAAATATATAGAAACTTGTAAAATTTCCTCTCTGTTGGCCGTTGATTGGAAATAAACGATATGCTATCTTACTGTCTTATCGAATAAGGTGTGGAAAAACTACATGTACTCATCAGGGAAAAAAGTCAACACAGGAATAAACTTGAAAGGAACACATTCTCAAATAATCTTTATTGACTTGTCAATCATTACTGTATGACGTCCAAAGTAATTAACTTATAGTGTTTTCAGTTTCTTCTCTAGAATGACTAAACCAAAGTTAATTAATATTTTCTTTGTTTAATCAGATACCTAAAACATGTATGTAATTTCTATGGGAATCAGAGAATATAGATGAAATCCATGATCCCCCATCTTTTATGACGTTCAACTGTCATTAAATATCTGATTAAATGTACATAATGCCATACGAAGCACCTGCATGTCTCAATCTACAACGACATACTTCTTGTTTATAAAATCCTATTGATGTATTTATTAAGTACTAATGCATAAACCGTATCTATTAATAATAAATTGCATGTTAAACAATAACAAATGCATAATCTGTGCCTATCAAACAATAATTATTTGCTTTAAATACTATAATTATTCAATAACTTTACAAATGCATAAACATGCATGCATGCAGTATTGCGAATGCAAAGTACCGGTAAATAGGATGAAGATGTTTTGTTTATTTCAGGTTTCTTCTGGCAAGTGACAGACTTCCACTATGACGCAAACTACAGCACCAAGGGCAATCCCTGGAAGATGTGTCATGACTCCTCGGATGGTAGCTACAGTAACAGTATCTATGGAAACTATCAGTGTGATTCACCGTGGCATCTGATCCTGTCAGCCACAGCAGCCATGAAGAGGCTCCACCCAGACCCAGACTTTATACTATGGACAGGGTTAGTATTGGAGTGCTGTATTTATTATGACTTTGTAGGTTGGTAAAGGTAAAGGTGCACAGATTTAGTTAAAACTGATTGATTGAGATTAGGTAATTGTCCTTCATTGAATTTGTTGTATACATTAATGCATTGATGATGTATCCAGGCTGAGTGTAGTCGCTAATTGATAACATCATTTAATTACATTTGTGTTTTAATTAGTGATTTGATTACACCTTTACATAGAGACAGTGTCCCACATGTGCCAGATAGTACCCTTGACCTACAAAAGAATGCACAGAACATTGGCAACATTTCACTGCTCCTGCGGTCCGTGTTCCCCAACACCTCCATCTACCCTGTGCTGGGTAACCATGACGAGTACCCCGCGGACGCCTATCCCCCCGCCCCGGGCTCCGACTACTACACAACCATCCTCCATCAAGCCCACTTTGACAAGCTTCTGACAAACGACACGGCTGCCCAGTTCCAGACAGGTCAGTATAGATTTTTCTTGTCACGCAATTGATATCTTGATATATATATATGTCACCAAAACAGCACCACATATGTAAAAGTTGTTTAAAAATTAAGATGCAACTGGGACTCAAAGATGGGGCCTCTGGTGCACCTTGTCAATGCTCTAACCACTGGCCTCTGAGACCCATTTTAATGACTAACAGTCACGTAGTACACTCCTGTAATCTTGGTGACATACCGGTAAATGTAAAATTGTGATCATTTAGCGTTGAGAAATATTACATATGCTACATTTATGTTAAAAAAACATGGTTTGGAAATGATAATGGAAATTTATGTTATTTTACCTAAACCTATTATTCATGAATTATTTATTGATTTCATAAAGCATGTTGTTGTACAACCAACGATTAATGCTGTAGATGTAAAGACAAAAGAAATGTATAATCAGACTATTCTAATAAGTATTGTGGTGGTTGAATACAGGGGGCTATTACTCGACCCTGATTCGGCCTGGACTTCGCGTCATGGGACTGAACACCAACCTGCTGTACTCCCAGAACAAGCTGACCGGTAAATCGGCCGACCCAGCCCAGCAGTTCCAGTGGATGACCGCCACGCTCAGTGATGCACGAAAGAACAATGAAAAGGTCAGTGCTTAGTACCCAGTTTATATGTTTATCTGAGGGAGTAAGCATGATGCCAGTTCCCCAAAGCCCCAAACAAAGTCAAAGAGATAAGGTTCTTGGTATGAGGAACTGGATCGTTCTTACTCCAGCAATATCCACTGTTTTATTTTCATACAAACATGAAACCAGGATGGTAACCTGAAATTAAATAAGACACTTTCCATTATTGTTGTTAATGATAGGGACTAACTAATCTTACATTAAATTGAATTTCATTGTAATATACATGAAATTTGAAATAAGAATTGGAATAATACTCAAACCACATGTCACCATTTTATTTACAGTAATGATAGAATATTATTATCTCACCCCTTTATTGTTCATTGTTATATATTCTGATGACATTTCTTGTCCCCCCAGGTCATTCTTTTATCCCATGTCCCGCCCGGATTGTTTGAGAAGTACTCTGATCTCATGTGGTTCTACAACGAATTCAACACGCAATATGTTCGCATCCTGCAGAATTTCTCGGACGTCATAACCTCCCAGATCTACGGGCACGAACACACAGACAGCTACAGGATTCTAAAAGATCCAAAAGGTAATCTACAATAGGAGAGCTCCTTGATAAAGGTAATCTACAATAGGAGAGCTCCTTGATAAAGGTAATCTACAATAGGAGAGCTCCTTGATAAAGGTAATCCACAATAGGAGAGCTCCTTGATAAAGGTAATCTACAATAGGAGAGCTCCTTGATAAAGGTAATCTACAATAGGAGAACTCCTTGATAAAGGTAATCTACAATAGGAGAGCTCCTTAATAAAGGCTCTAGAAATATTTGTCTTATATGAATTTAATTTGCAGCAGTTACAGCATGAAAATGAATTAATGGTATGTTTCGTATGTTGTGACTAAACTGACTTTATAGGCCATTGCATTTGCCATAAAAGGTACAGAAAGTAATTTCTTATCGTATTGTATATTAGATTGTTGTAGACAGATTACTCAGTCGTTACTTTGACTTACAGGTGCCCCCATTGGTGTATTGTTCCTGGCCCCTGCAGTCACTCCCTGGAACAGTAGTCTGGCTGGGGTGGGAGCTAACAACCCGTCCATCAGACTGTACACGTACAACAGGAAGGATGGCACTGTCCTCAACTACCAGCAATACTACCTCAACCTGGCCTCCCTCATCAAGGGAACGGCAAATTGGACTCTAGAGTACGACGCCAAGAAAGACTTTAATGTAGGGGACTTGAGTCCAAAATCCATGCTTAATCTGGCTCTTTCCTTCAACAGTGATAACTCTGTGATGTTTTCCAAATACCTGACTTACAACTCTGTGAGCCAGGCTGTGAATCCAGTGTGTGACTTGGACTGTAAGATGGTTCATATCTGCTCCATCACCGAGCTGGAGCGAATGAACTTTGACCTCTGTAAAACCATCAACCCCACCAAAACCACGAAGATGCCACATCCTTCTCCACCCACCCATCACCGTCATCCAGTGAGCAAAACATACATCTACATCATCGTCGGGCTGGCGGCAGTGGTCTTTATTCTATTTATTGTTGTTGGCATCATTTGTATCAGACGCCGGCGACATTTCATACCCTACCGTTTCTCAAGGTTTTCCAACTCACTTGGAAGAGGACCGATTAATTAGACATTTCCTTAAAGTAATTTTTTCATCTACAGTGACATGTAGTAATTAGATAAAAAAATACTTGATTAAGATTAATGGGTACTAAAATCAACTGAAGATTCTATTTTACCTAATAGGTGTTAATGTACACATACCAGTAACTCCATTTCCTGAATGATTAATAGGGTTTGATATAACTATAGGCATGTAACAGTTGTGGTGTGTTTATAAGGAGCCTGTGATATTATAAAAGATTGTGATCCCAATACTCTGAAGGGGGGGGGGGGGGGGGGGGCTGAATAAAGAACTACTGGATATATTATAAGTGCCTAACTAATGCTCAATTTCTTCATTGTCATCACTCTTC
Organism: Magallana angulata; assembly: GCF_025612915.1. Taxonomy (NCBI): domain Eukaryota; kingdom Metazoa; phylum Mollusca; class Bivalvia; order Ostreida; family Ostreidae; genus Magallana; species Magallana angulata. Next base: position 55,723,165 of record NC_069120.1, read on the forward strand.
ATGGATCTAGTAGGAGGGGGGTCAGGGGGGGTCCAACAGCAGAATTTATATTTCTTAAAATTACATTATAAAATTACCAAAAAAAAGACTCGGACTCTCCTGTGCATACTCAAATAACCGTTGACCCCCCCCCCCCCCCCATTTTTCCTAGATCTGTGCAATCTGTTCTACATTCCATGGTTAATGCTGGTTCATGAAATAAGAGAATGTACTTTAATTTCAATGTTTCTCATCAACATTATGTGCTTAAAATGATTATCAATTTGATTTTCAAATTCTGTGATAGCATTGTCATATTGCTTTATCATCTCACGGAGGTTCGAAATAAGTAAGATTATATTTCAGCGTGTCTGATAGTCATGAAGATTTGGATTAAAGGGTATTGCAAAATATTTAAGCAACAATTAAACAAACATGTTATCCTGTTACATAAATAATACCTGTATTCTATCTATTTTGTACAGTACTGCAATTTGTGCCATGGGAGCAGTGTTGGTGCTAAGTTGTATATATAGTGTAATAAAAAACCAAATAATCAGTGCAATAGCTTCCTATACATAGCCTTTGTTGTAGCCTAGTTGTCTGTTACGGCCTTACGTGTGTAGGTGTGTGTGTGTGTGTGTTTGTAGGTGTCTTGAGATTGAGATAGAATGTGAGTGGTGTTAAATAACTACAGACATTGACCTTCACCTTCTCACAGACGTTTCTCTCGTGTCAGGGTTAGACCGAGATTTAGATAGCATGAGGTTCCTGTGCTTACTGGACACTTTCTGGTTCTGAGTTTAAATTACCTATAAGTGTGATGCCTTGAATTTGATTTTTAGAATATGCAGTATAACTGTGTGTGTATGGGTATCTTGTAAGTTTGAGATGTATCATTTTCTGTCAATAAATAAAACTAGAATTTGTTATAGAAATATTCTATATAAAAAACAGAAATGTATCACAGATAAATCATTGCAACGAAATTCCTGATGATATTCTTACGTAACCATTTGTTTTGATTCAATGTTGTTTGAAATAACATACATGTATGTACAGACATTTTTTCATATTTCAAATAAATGAGTAAAAGTACTAGTATTTTATATGTATTCATATATGTATAGCCTTTGTTTTTATTTGTTAGGATACTGAATATTAAAGACATTTTTCATAAGTATGTATACATGTACATGAGGTACTATGAAATATATAAAACAGTTTTATTTTCAATCTATGTAATGAAAGCTTTGAGAGTTCCAATAAAATAATGAGTTCGCGAGTTTTCACTTGAAAATAAAACCATCTTTAATGACGGTACAAAACGAATAACGGCCCCTGTCAAATGTTAGCGGGTGGGTCATGATTTGATGTTGGAATATGACTCTTTAGACTGTAGAAAAAATAACATGACCTTTGAAATCCGCACATCTTACATGACGAGAAATGACACCTGCGAAATAATGACCTCTGTATACTTTCAAGCAAAATGAGCTGCATATTTTTATAAAAATAAAAATCTGTAATTGCTCCATTTTTAATAATATAAGGATTTATTTCTCTGTACATGTAGGCATGACTACAGAAAGAGAACGTTCCATACTGTGAACGTCTCTATAACGAATGTCTTAATTTCACGGGGTGTTTTTTTCACGGTTTTTCATTTTCGCTGATGATGGATTTTTCTTAATGAAAATATACGCTATTTTTCTAACGCTTGCTTTATTTTTCGCTTACATCATGTCGGCGAGTTTAAGCAGAGGTCAAGTAACTATTTAATCCCTTCAATAGCTACGAAAAAATATAACTGTTATCAATGCACAATATCCACAATGGCTTATTGTTCGCAAAAACACATCCCAGTATGTATGTGGTCACGGAAGTAAAGATGAAAGTTCTTTAACTTCTAACTTCCTAAACACTAAATTCTGAGAAAGTGAAAACGATCCGAATTGTTATAACGGAATAATAATTTATATTTACATCCACCAAGTACATGAATGATTGTACGGCGGCGTGGAAAGGCTAGATGAAAACATAAATAAATCTTATTTGTTCTGACGAGTAACTTATCTGTTCTGACGAATTACGATTTGTTCTGACGAATTACGATTTTTTCGGATGAAAAAAAATTAAATTATTTGTTCGGAGGAATAAGTTATTTGTTTGGACGAATTAGGATTTGTTCGAACGAATTAGCTATACACATGTATTTGTTCGGATGAATAAGTTAATAAGTACTATAACAGAGAGAGAGAGAGATAGAGAGGATTTCATAATCATGGACATGGATACGCAGATGTGAAAAGTCTAAATCCGTTTACAAGATCATGTGTCATAGTCCATTTTATGTTGTTTTTAATAATTTTAGAATTTTTTTTTATCAGATTTGTTATTTTAATTTTTACAGTATCTTATCTGTCCTCACATAGGCATTTTACTCTCCTTAATCACTTATCTTTTAGAACTAGTTGGGCCTGTATTGACAAGTGAATTATTCATTGACGTTGATGTGAATGTCAACAATTGTAAAACCAACGTGGGGAATCTTTGATCACGGCCCATAATTTCACAAATCAACTGACCATCTATCAAACGTGATATTATATAAAAGCGCTGCCCGCGTTTTGATCGGCCAAACCGAAAAAACGATCCCTGTTCTGGAGTTATAGAAAGAACTACATGTTATTTATTTTCTATACACTTAACGTTACTGATTTTAAAGCCCCTAAACGTGTTATTTGTTAAAATGGCCCGGGATTTTAAAAACTAATAATTTTGAAATGATAAACTTAACCCCCTCATTATTTTTTATTTTTACATGTATTATTGATATCGGTGATATCATCTCTCAGATTTCAAATAATGTTGTTCATGCAAGAAGGTCAATTTTTTTCCGGTTTTTTAAACTGGTTTATATTGCATAATCATTCTAATAATACATGCATGTGCCATTGAAACTATTGAATTCAATAGACTATTCAGGGAGGCAACTCTATTAAATAGAGCGATCGGAGAAATCTTGAAACATGTCAACAGACAAGGTAAGTGTAAGATCTCGGCCTGTCGGGTCGTAGACTCTGTATACTTTGGTTGACGATGGATGATGACATTGTCAGTATCTCGAAGGTTTGTCACTGAATTAACAATCGATTGCACATGCAGAAGTGCACGGGTCCTGCACCTGCAACAATTAACTTATAAATTATTGGCCACATGTTTAGGATATTGAGCGGATGCATGGTCAACATACATGTGGATATATAACTTTTCCAGTCTACAGAATGGCTCTTCCACATGAGCGTTGTTTCTGATTTTGTCCTCTTGAGTCTTTGAATGCATGCGGGTCATGTGAAAGTAGGTTGTGAATACCGGGGTATAACCAGGCGCGGATCCAACTATTTATACAAGCACCACCAGGCAATGATTCTGTAGAGATGATGCATAATTGCATGTAGAATGATAGGTGTGGATGGGGGTTGGATGGAAATGGGTATAGAAGTTGCCCTCATAACAATCTCCTGATAATGAAGTAATTTCTCTGTATTAATGATTTAATTTCTATATGTTAAAACACCTTGTTTAATTTCCAAATCTGGGTTTACCAGGCATGTGGAAAAGTTAATTATCTTTGTTAATATCCAATTTCAATTTTAATTTCTTTATTGACCAATTATAAGGACCCTCAAGAGACAACATTTTGGGATGCATTTCGGACTTTCATTTTGTTTCTGCAGGTGAAGATAGGCATCATTGGAGGATCTGGACTGTCCAATCCAGAAATCCTGAAGAACGGAAAGGAAGTGTCCGTGGACACTCCGTACGGAAAGGTATGTAGATGTACTTATTACGGAGTTTGAGATATCAGTTTGTGCTCCCTGCCCTCCTTTCCTGAAAATAAAGACTTATAAAATCATTTAGTACTAATTAAAGGCCCCCCTCCCACTAAAACTAATTAGCTTCTTTCTGGAGTAAAAGTTGGCCATGCAATAAAACAAACAGGCCAAAGGACTTAATATTACATGATATGAGTCAACGACCCCGTTAATTTGTAACGTTTTAAAAGTACAAAAGTGTTTCAGGTACTATAAATTGTTGTTATTTTCAAAAATAGCTGATATAATATATGTTTTTCACCTATTTATTTGATTTATTTGCACTCAGTGGCAGAATATGATGTCATAATTGACATCATTACACTACAATCAAAATCGTCAAAAATTGGCATTTTTTAATCTTTATTTGAGCGGGAAATATAGAGCAATGTTTCGAACAAGAACAAACTTTTTGTCACTTAAAAGTCTTGAATAGATATACATCTTTATTGAAAATATTTGTTTGTTCAACCAATCCTTAATGTTTTCATAAGGTAGTATGCCGCACCTTATGCATGTTCAACAGAGCGAGCGATTGCGAGTGCTTGCGAGTGCTTGCCAAAATTCCCTATGTACCTGCAACACAAAGTTGTACGAGTGTTGCACATGCCCTTTGATATTGATGTGGACAAAAGTAAATTATAGTCAAAATACTCAACCGTTTCAGAATTTTTAAATTTTACAATTATTGTAATATTTGACCAAAAAATATGTTTCAAAATTTTTTGGAATGGTAAAATAATATAGAAGGACCAGCAGTATTCGAACTCATAACTTACAGCATTGTGGTTATCACTCAAACCAATTAAGCTGCCAGGTAACAATTTCGAAGGCAGACATATTGTTTAATTTTATTTAAAGTATCACAATATGAAGGTGTTCCACTTAGAAAAATTGCTTAAAAACAAGCCATTTTATGCCAAAAACACGAAAATGGTGGGAAAAGGTTAACTTTTTGATATCATATTTCAAAATCGTGGGATCAAAATGAAAATTATGAAAAAATTTCACAAATACCTGTACAATAGAAGCAAAGAACTGCAGTAAATTGATGATGCTCATTTTAAGGGGCCAAGCTAGGCCCAATTCATATGTGGTCCTTTAAGGCTCTATATGACTACATGTATTTGAATACAGTATTAATGAGCAAAAACATATTTATAGATAGATTCAATCTGGAATTGCAATTAATTTAATATATTTCCATTTTAACTGTCATTATCTGTGATAACATTATGAATCAATTTTGAACCCTAAAACCCAATAACATCATAAAACATGACTGATGCAAAATGGGCGTGTCTTATAGCATAACAGGAAAACGGTATTGGCTGAGCCACGTAGTAATACATAGCATGTGATACATAAGAAAAATAGGGGTTTTAAAATAATGTTATTCTAAAGTGTACAAATTGAAAATGATATAAATATCAGTAATAAGGAATCATTCTTTGAATATTATGAGGGTATAATTTTGGCCAGAGTGTGGTCAAATCTATCATAAAGCCCTTCAAGCTTCATTGGATTTGACCATGCCCTGACCAAAATTATACCCTTATAATACTCAAAGAATGATTCCTTATTCCTGAAGCATTGCATTTATGTGAGGAAATGGAATCAGTAAGTATTCTGTGAGTAAAAAGAACCAAAGCAACATCAAAACAAAACTAACTAAACATCAGCATGCAGCTCATCCCGTTAGTCGTTGGTGGTGTACAGTGACTTTACATTTTGTTGCCATTCTCTGTGATTGTGCTTGGTATTGGTGAAAACTCTGAAAATGCCTGCTTAAACCCAAAACTTGACAATAGGCAGCTAACTTTGAAACTCTAGATTTGCATTTTCCATTGGCAGTAGGATGGATGCAACTCAGTTGTCCAATATTTTAGTAAATTTCCATAAATGTTCATTATGTTTTTTCTTCCCTAAATCAATGAGTTGTTACCAGTCTGTGACTATTTTTCTTGAAGCTTAGCTAGATATTTATTAGAGGAAAGCTAAATTTTCCCAGTTCTGTTGCTTTAATTTAAACTTGTAAATGCATATTGAGCCAGAAACCTTTGCTTCTTGTCTGATGTCATGCCGGTCTCTCGTTGTTAGCCCTCTGATGCTTTGATCTGCGGTGAAATAGAAGGAGTACCCTGTGTTCTTCTCTCCAGGTGAGTGGTTTTCAATACACACTTACTTACAGGTTACCTGAGTGACCTACTACCACTGCCTGTCTATCCTCTTCTTCACTCCTAAACATTTTTTTCTTACTCTGAAGGTATCGGGCTCAGGACAATAAAACTAAGATGAGCTCACTTGATTTTAATCTCATTTTTTGATAGAAACATAATGTGGAGAAGTGAGACTGAGATCAAAAGTGAGCTTGTCGAGGTCTTTTAGCCCGAGAATCATTTTATCCTTTCCAGATCTATCTGACATGTTGTTTTTTGATTTCTCAGACATGGGCGTGGCCACAAGATAAACCCGACCAATGTGAATTACCGTGCCAACCTGTGGGCCCTCCACCAGGTGGGCTGTACCCACCTCCTGGTTACCACCGCGTGTGGCTCCCTACAGCCGGACATGCACCCCGCAGACATTGTGGTCATCGACCAGTTCATTGACAGGTGAGGTACATCTGTTGTTGTTAAACCAGGCATCTTGCTTGTATTTGATGCAGAAATATTTGTTTGGTAAAAAAATACATTTCATTAGCAACAAAATTACAACAAAATTTTTGTATGGTTATTTGTTTGTTATTGTTCATTTTGAAACAGTGAATCTGAACCTTATACAGCCATTTTAGATCACAAAACAGCACAATTTGCCTCCCCCCATGTAATGTAATGTATGCTTTTACAGTATTTTATTATTGTGTCTAACTAATGCCTCTAGTTTTACATAGAACACAGAAACGCCAGCAGACATTCTTTGATGGTGAGCCAACATCTCCTCCCGGGATTTGCCATCTACCAATGGCCGAGCCTTTCTGTCCCAGATCAAGAAAGGTGCAGAAATGCTGGGAAATTATTCCCTTCTTATAAACCCAATTATACGTCAATTAAAATATATCTCTGTTTAAGAATGTTGAGTATTATGCATTTAGTTATTCATGAGGAGACTTCCTTTTTTGCAGATTTTATACAACTGTGCCAAAGAGCTCGGTATATCCTGCCATGAGAAGGGGACCATGTTGACAATAGAGGGTCCACGCTTCTCCTCCCGTGCCGAGAGCAAGCTGTGGAACTCCTGGGGGGCACACTGCATCAACATGACAACAGTACCCGAGGTCTCCATCAACTACTCCCTCCCTATTTCTGCCCTCTGTCTCTCCCTCCTTTCTCTATCTCTTTTCTCCCTCTTCTTTCTCATTCAATGCTTTGCATCAACATGACAATACAATAGTACCAGAACTCTCTCCCCCAACCCCAACCCCCTCTCTCTCTCTCCTCTCTCTTCCTTCTCTCTCTCTCTCTCTCTCTCTCTCCTTCATGCTTTGCATTATATAACAGTATCTGAGATCTACCTCTTCCTTTCTCTCCTTGTTTTTTTTTATTTTGAAATCATTGCAGTGTAATATCAAAAGGTGATATGATGAATAATAAAGAATTGGTTACTCCAGGTGATCCTGGCCAAGGAGTTAGGATTGTGTTATGCAGCACTGGCCCTGGTAACAGACTACGACAGCTGGAAGGATGACGAGGAAGCGGTGAGTTTAATCTGAGAAAGCCATGAGTTTAACCTGAGGAAGTGGTGAGTTTAATCGGAGGAAGCGCTGAGTTAAATCTGAGGAAGCGGAGAGTCTAACTCAGTAAAATAATACCCTGTTAATTCAGAATCCTCCAACGTATGGAGATCATCAGCAAAACAGATGTTATTTTCATCTAGAACTCTTTTAGTGAAGGAAATTGCTCTTTGATATAATTCCACTTGTTGATTGGTTTTGTAATGGCAGTTTATGAGGACAAAGATTTAGGGCTGTGAGTATTTTTGGACTGGTGCATGTAGATCTGTTAAAGATGAGGCTGTGGTATTACAGGTGAATGTAGAGAATGTGATGAAGACATTCCAGACCAATGCCGCCAACGCCACAGCTGTGATCCTGAGGGCGATCCCACAGATTGTGAAGGAGGACTGGGCAGCCACAATAGAAGAAAACAAGGTAAAGGGGAGATAACTTGTCAATGAGGAGTGCACCAAGAGCCATTACTTTGTTTACAAATCTTTTTCTTTCTGCTTACCGGTATTACATGTACGTTGTAGATACTGTAAATGCTATACTTTTGTAAACTGTAATGATTTTTTTATGTCTTTTTTTTCAGAAATTTGTCAAGATGAATACGCTCCTTCCTCACAGCTACTAGAAATCAACGTGTTGGTTTTGATTTCTGACTTGTGCAATGTGTAATGTAATGATCTGACAGCAAAACTTTTTAAATAAAATCTCATTATCACACTGTGTGTTGTGCTATCATTGTAAACTTGTTTATAAACGTGTTTTAAATAACATTACATGTACATAGATTTTACTAGTACATGTATGTAGGACCTTCACTGATGTGGGAAAAAATATTTTTTATCCATAAAGTGTTGAATTATCAGGCAAAGGAACAGACATCTTTGCTAGATAAGGGTTTACAATCCATCCTGCTCTTCTACAGTGCCTAGGGCCAGAGTGGATCGTAAATCCTTGGCTAGCTAAGATGGTGAATAGAAAGAAGACAGCATACTGTTAACGTTGTGAATGTTTACTGGGGAGACATCTACTAAATCTATACAAAATCTACATCCTCATAGACAGTAAGAATTTACGAGTAAATTTATAAAAAATAGAGAGTAAATTTACGAAGTGAAGTGGGGGGGGGGGGGGGGGGCTGGACCCTCCCTGATGCTATGTTCCTAATCAAAAATCATTAAAATGTGAATGATATCTCTTTTGAACATATTGTATAAACTTTTCAAGATGATTTGATTTAGGATTAAAAGTGGTTTTTTAGCTCACCTGAGCTGAAAGCTCAAGTGAGCTATTCTGATCACATTTTGTCTGTCGTCCGTCTGTCCGTCCTTTTGTCCGTCTGTCTGTCCGTCTGTCCGTAAACTTTTCACATTTTCAACATCTTCTCAAGAACTACGAGGCCAATTTCAACCAAACTTAGCACAAATCATCCTTAGGCAAAGGGGATTCAAAGTTGTGAAAATTAAGGGCCACACCCGTTTTCAAGGGGAGATAATAAGAAATTAATGAAAAATTTCGAGAAATTTTCAAAAATCTTCTTCTCAAGAACCAGAGAGCCAGGAAAGCTGAAACTTGTGTGGAAGCATCCTCAGGTAGTGTAGATTCAAAGTTGTGAAATTCATGACCCCCGGGGGTAGGGTGGGGCCACATTGGGGGGGGGGGTGTTAAAATTTTACATAGAAATACATGTATATAGAGTAAATCTTTAAAAATCTTCTTCTCAGAAACTAATCAGCCAGGAAAGCTGAAACTTGTGTGGAAGCATCCTCAATCAGTGTAGATTCAAAGTTGTGAAAATCATGATCCCTGGGGGTAGGGTGGGGTACAATGGGGGGTCGAAGTTTTACATAGGAATATATAGAGTAAATCTTTAAAAATCTTCTTCTCAGAAACTTATCAGCCAGGAAAGCTGAAACTTTTGTGGAAGTATCCTCAGGTAGTGTAGATTCAAAGTTGTGAAAATCATGATCCCTGGGGGTAGGTTGAGGCCATATGGGGGGGTGGGGGTGTTAAAGTTTTACATAGGAATATATAAAGTAAATCTTTAAAAATCTTCTTCTCAGAAACTAATCAGCCAGATGATTCTTTATAATTGTTAAGACTTTGGCTCCAGGACAATTCTTCGGCCTCACAAGAAGGTTCAGAGTTTGATGTAGCTAAATATCCCATATATAAACAATTGTAAGGGATCTTTTTGAGAACTGCAATACTCAACATGTGATATGACTATAAAATTAAAGCAGGCAGCTATTTTTTCATTAGAATCTTTTTGTATTACTGTATTGAGTTATTGCCCTTGATTTTTTTATTCTTGATTATTTTAATTAATGCATCCACTGTTAACCAATTATTGTAATGATTATTTTTATACAATAATAAATATTCAATGTATATAAGTTGTTCTGCATAAGAAGTTTTGGGTTAGGCCAGATTAGTTTGTTTATTTTTGATTTCCAATTTTTAGATACTATGAATTATTTAAGGCTGGCACATATATAGGGACAGTGTCTATTGCATTATGGTGAGTGACTGTTTGGGGTTAAACTGAAACAGGTATGGATAGATTGAGAGTGTGAACATCCCTGCTCTATCTAATCTACATGTCTTCTAACCTTTGATACAAAGTGTGCAGTTATTCCTGCCCTGTATCGCATTAATACAAGTGTGCAGTCATACCTGCTTGTATTGATGGTGGTTGCGGCGGAGCACTAGTGTGGCGAGCACTAGTGTATGGTCATCCCTGCTGGTGTTCAGGCCTTTCTAGCGCAAGTGTGTGGAAGTCCTTGTTTGCGTTAGGTTGAGCTGTTGGTGTAAGTGTGCGGCCATCCCTGCCTGCTTGTGTAAATGTTGGTACCTGTTGAGTTGTGTAGTTGTGCGGTCACCCCTGCCTGCGTAACGTGTGCAGGAGCGGTAATTAAAGTCTGCTCTTGTAAATATTGGCAGCAATCAGGGCTATCCGAGTTCCAAGGGGGAAAAATGGATTTTATTTATACAGGATCTACATGTATTATTGTACATTGTCCAGATTGTTTGTATTTTGACTCTATTAAGCTGACTTTATCATACCTATTGTTCCTCAGGTGAGCGATGTGGCCCATGGGCCTCTTGTTTCTTGGAAGTTAACGAGTTTGGGTGAAATATTGACCTTTCACTTTTACCCATCATAATTATTCTGTTGCATGTTATTGATTTCCTTAAAATTAGAATTTGTTAAAATTTTTATAAATGAAATAGTATTGGCAATGTTCAAAGAACTTTGAGAGAGCCTTGCTTCATTATTTGAATGAATTGTTTTTGGAGCTTGTAATCATGGTAATTGTTCTAATTTAATAGAACCTTGTTGGGGCTATTTTAATTATCTAAACATTAGGGTGGTCACACCTCATAAACTGCATTGTGTATCATATTGTTTCATAAATATTAATATATCAAAATAGATATTAAATATTGTTGCATCAGTTTTTGAGAAGCAGTTTTTTTTTTAAATTGTCTCTATGTATCCCTACGGCTCTGATGAGATAAACAAACAAGAGGCCCATGGGCCACATCGCTCACCTGAGGAACAATAGGTATGATAAAATCAGCTTAATGGAGTCATAATACAAACAATCTGGACAATGTACAATAATACATGTAGATCCTGTAAAAATAAAATTCATTTTTCCCCCTGGATATTCTTATGTTTATAATCATTAGTCCCTTTTCTAACAGGATGATTTTATAGTCATATCACATGTTGAGTATTGCAGTTCTCAAAAAGATCCTTAACAATTGTTTATATATGGGATATAAAGCTACATCAAACTCTGAACCTTCTTATGAGGCCGAAGAATTGTCCTGGAGCCAAAGTCTTAACAATTATAAAGAATCATCTGGCTGATTAGTTTCTGAGAAGAAGATTTTTAAAGATTTACTCTATATATTCCTATGTAAAACTTCGACCCCCCATTGTGGCCCCATCCTACCCCCAGGGGTCATGAATTTCACAACTTTGAATCTACACTACCTGAGGATGCTTCCACACAAGTTTCAGCTTTCCTGGCTGGTTAGTTTCTGAGAAGAAGATTTTTAAAGATTTACTCTATATATTCCTATGTAAAACTTCGACCCCCCATTGTGGCCCCATCCTACCCCCAGGGGTCATGAATTTCACAACTTTGAATCTACACTACCTGAGGATACTTCCATACAAGTTTCAGCTTTCCTGGCTGATTAGTTTCTAAGAAGAAGATTTTTAAAGATTTACTCTATATATTCCTATGTAAAACTTCGACCCCCCATTGTGGCCCCATCCTACCCCCAGGGGTCATGAATTTCACAACTTTGAATCTACACTACCTGAGGATGCTTCCATACAAGTTTCAGCTTTCCTGGCTGATTAGTTTCTAAGAAGAAGATTTTTAAAGATTTACTCTATATATTCCTATGTAAAACTTCGACCCCCCATTGTGGCCCCACCCTACCCCCGGGTGTCATGAATTTCACAACTTTGAATCTACACTACCTGAGGATGCTTCCACACAAGTTTCAGCTTTCCTGGCTGGTTAGTTTCTGAGAAGAAGATTTTTGAAAATTTCTCGAAATATTTCTTTAATTTCTAATTATCTCCCCTTGAAAACGGGTGTGGCCCTTAATTTTCACAACTTTGAATCCCCTTTGCCTAAGGATGATTTGTGCCAAGTTTGGTTGAAATTGGCCCAGTAGTTCTTGAGAAGATGTTGAAAATGTGAAAAGTTTACGGACAGACGGACGGACGGACAGACAGACGGACAGATGGACGACAGACAAAATGTGATCAGAATAGCTCACTTGAGCTTTCAGCTCAGGTGAGCTAAAAATGTTAAACAGTAGATTGCGGAGACTACTTTTCTTTTACTTCGTTCAGGGCTGTACTCTGGGAAGAACAGTAGGGTTTTATTTATTTGTCATAGAAATCTCCGCTAATCCTGATACACATTAAGTTATATATATGAAAATATAGGAAATAAATAGCGTGTTCAAGATATTGTCGACATACCTTTGATTTCGTAGTCTATTTGTCCGACTTCATACTTCGCTCTAATTATGTTTAATTCTACAAAATAATTCAGTAATACCAGAGACATAAATAACATGTGATTTATGCCTCTAGTAATACGGACTTTGCCAACTGGTACATGTTACAAATCCATCTTCAAATAATATAAAATGAAAAAATAATACGTTTATGAGAAATTCAATAAATTGCTTTAATCATTAATATTTACATTTTCCAGTGTCTTTGCCTGTGATAACACTACGTATCGATTTTGTACTATATACATGTAACCCATAATACAAATGACGCAAAATCGAGGCGCCAGCGGGGTTTGCTTATTTATATTTAAATATTTAATCGTACGATGGCTTAAAATTATATAAATATAAGTAATAAGGAATCGTTCTTTGGATATTATGAGGTGATAATTTCGGTCGGGCGTGATCAAATCTATCCTAAAGCCCTTCGGGCTTTATTGGATTTGATCACGCCCTGACCAAAGTTATCACCTCATAATACTCAAAGAATGATTCTTTATTCCTTTATATATAAAAGGAGAAAACGAACCTTTAATGTACATCATCACGGAACATAATGAGACGGACCTTTGGTTATACGACACCGGAACTATGAACTGAAATGTACTCATACCACATACCGACAGCAGTTAGGTGGAGGTGAGACGCTTACATTTTTATTTTAAATCCTCTATCACATCAACCTACTTAAAATTGGATAAACAACTTCTCAGATTGGTAAGAATGGAATCATAAATACCATCAGTCAATTTTTAATCAAAAGTTCATTCCTTTTAAAATCAATGAGGATAAACTTTTCGCATTGGTAAACATTTTTCAATTCTTCAATTTTTTGTTTAGAATATTATGTCATCTAAAAAATCAACCCGCTATATTCGATTCTTATCCTTTTTTTAAGGAGGTTGGCTCCTGATATAATAGTAATGTCAATCATCCGAAAACCACTTGGATATAAAGGAAGTGACCCTTGTCACATGGTATTTTTTTTTAATATAGGGCCCCAAACACAAATGATAATTCTTCAGAATTTTTTGCTAAAACTTGAGTGTGACATGGGAATTGATAATCTGAAGAAATAAAACAAATATTTATATTTTGAACTATTATTTAGCTATGATTTTAATAAAGTATGAAGTTGAACGCATGTTGTGACCATAAAAATAAAATATAAGTCTAAGTTCAAAAATTCTTGCTTTACTGGTTGCTTCAAAGGCCAGTACATAATAAACAGAACAACAGATGTTACAAAATTTTGAAGTAAACAAATTATAACGCAAATCAAACAATTAAAGTAATGTCATCTTTCCAAAACTTTGCAAACAAACAGACATACATTTAATGTCTCATTTAAAAGTAAAACAAGTAGAGGTCACATCAAAAAAAAATGAGATAAAGTGTAAGATAAGCTTATTTTAGGCAAAAATTGGAGTTAATTTTTTCTTAACTTCTATGAAATATAAGCTAAATATTACAAAATATATCGATAGAAATATCAAAATATTGCTTATATAATTATGTATTTAGAACATCATGAATGTATCGTAATACACAAACTATCTAGAAGTTTGGTCTGCACTGAAAATTAGGAAGCTAAAGTAACAGCACTCTAAAACTAGTGAGTTGTGAAAATTGTTCATTTCCTTCTTGAAAACCTTCCGCCACAAAATATAGTCCCTTAATTACTAGACTATGTAAAAATGTAATTTAAAAAAAACAATTTTATTCAATGAAGTTTATTTGGCATTGTAAAATATAAGTATACTACTAGAATTAATATGTGATGCAGAATTTTAAGACTAGATGTGACTTAAAAATTAAATTGGCTACCAAAAACCTAAGGAGCAAACTAAAATTCAAAGGCGACAACCTGTTCCAGCCAATGCATACAAGTCACTTGCTCGCACTATTTTGGTTTACTTGATATACTGTATGCTTTTTTAAGGTTTCAGAATCCTTGTTTTGTTGCCACTAATTCTAATACACACGTACCTTACATTCCTCCAGCGGTTACTGTTTCTTGCAATGTTTCTTCTCATTCGCATCAGATACTGTATTCAGAAAAATCAGCCTCATTAATGAACATACTTTCGACAATCATGGGATGCTCTCGTCGATACAAATACTCCAGACATTGGGGAAAACCCTTATCTTTCTTCGAAGTTTTGCTTCTGCAACCAAGCTATATGTCTAACACGATAATCCATTGCCTTTATGTCTAACACGATAATCCATTGCCTTTATGTCTAACACGATAATCCATTGCCTTTATGCGTAACACGATAATACATTGCCTTTATGCCTAATACGATAATACATTGCCTTTATGCCTAATACGATAACCCATTGCCTTTATGCCTAACACGATAATCCATTGCCTTTAAACTTCTTGCAATTGCAATTAGCTTCTCTTCTTCCATCTGATACTAGTAGTCGGTACGCATATGTTTGCCCCCCCCCCCCCCCCCCTCTACGTAGCGTGAAATCTCCTCAAAACCTTATTAAAATGTTCCTCATGTTCACATTTAAAGTTGACACATCTTTAACTCAACCTCACTTAAAGTAAACACTTATAATGCACTTATAAATTAAATAAATGAAACAAACTATTAAATTTACCATCAGAAAAAAATTAAACAATAAATTAAAAAACAAACAAACAAATAAAAAAATGATTATGCTGCAGTTGCTTATAAATCATCAAACTGTTAATCATTATTCAATAAAAATACATGTATTTTATTTGCTGACAAAGTCACCAAAGCTTATGACATGCTGATATATGTTATTTTGTCAACGATTTTATGAATAAAACTCAATTATGTATTTAACTTCCTTAAAAAGATACCGAATTTTCTACCAATAATATCAAATACTTAAGATTTGTTTTCATTCCAAGGCAGGTTGACAGAGAAAATTAATCAAAATTTCCATCATATACAGCGGTCAGTGAAATCTTGAAATATGTCAACAGACAAGGTAAGAACTAAATATTACACAGCCCAATAGTTAGATTTGTATACTTTTGTTTGCACTTAAAGAAAACATTGTCAGTATTTCAAGAGATTGTCACCATTGCGTTCTGAAATTGAAGATATTCAACATCTTGTATTCACGTGTGAAAATGTACAAAGCATTTGAAACATATCGGTAGTTATAGTCTTAATTCAAGATTTTAGAATGCATTCAGTGTGTTTTTTTAACCTACAGGTGATGATAGGGATCATAGGAGGGTCGGGAATGTCCAATCCAGAAATCCTGAAGAATGGAAAGGAGGTGTCCTTAGACACGCCATACGGAAAGGTATAGGACCCATGCAGCTATAACTCCAGAATCCGTGGGATGATCTAGGAATGTGGAACAATTGGTGACTCAATCAATTAGCGACTGCTAAATAGAAAGAGACATTGTCCACAATTACCAAATTATTTGAGGGACAGTTGGAGTTTTCCCTCTAGAAAACGTTCTTAGGACGTGTGCATGACAAGTGTATGACTGCATGAATTTCAAAACTGCATGGTTCTATCAAAACCTAATGCGTTATGACTAGAACTAGAACTGTCGCTCGGTATATGAAACAGTTTATTGCATGAAAGCTCGGGGAATGTTAGTATGACGATTTATTCCCCCAGAAAAGTCATATTTCCCTCGGGCGTTGCTCTCGGGATGTATGATTTATTCCTGGGGGAATAAATCTTCTTTTTTCCTATGTCGCTTGTAACACGATATTTCATTGGCTAACAAGCCAGGTATAAATCTCCATACATCCCACTTGAGCCGGGTGTAAATAAAATGTGACGTCAAAATGCAGTTCTGGTTTTAAACAAGTGCAGCTATATATCTTTGTGCAAAATAATGTAACATTAAAGTAAATCAAAAATAATTTGTCAAAATCCCTATTTCTTAATATTTTAGCTATTGGTATGAATACATGTATATGGTGGCATATTTCTGTCCCCTACATGCAAGATAAATTATGTCAATATGCAAGATAATTATGTCGATATGAAAGATAATTATGTCGATATGCAAGATAATTATATCGACATGAAAGATAATTATGTTGACATGCAAGTTACAAATCCTTGTAAAAAATTGATTTTTATGTGGATAAAATGACATACTAATGCCGTACTCTGACTTCATAGATCTGCAAGATGCAACATACTAATAATTATGACAACATGCGACTTATCTATGTTTACATGTGAGATAATTATGTCGACATGCGACCTATTCATGTCAACATGCGAATTAATTATGCTAACAGACAAGATATGTATGTCAACATTTTTTAAGGTAGAAAATTTTGAATTTTTCTGTTAATAGCATTCAAAATGCAATTGGACGCTTAATAATAAAGTCATAGTATAATTATATTTTCATTTAAATCTATATGTACAAATAGAAAAATATCATATAACAGAAAAATATAATTTTGGAATTACGTAGTGGATATTTTGTTATTGCGGAGATACTAATGGGGGAGGGGGGGGTAACGATGGAAGATATACCTGTATATAGGTCGCGTCTGACCTTAAAGGGGCATGGTCACGATTTTGGTCAAATTCTATTTTTCTGTTTTTATTATTAACAATGCTTTAGGAATGCATTTCTAATGATCAGACAGTCGTTGAGTTATAAGCAAAACACAGGGCTCACAATTCTTTGTCATGTTGACAAGGCTCGTGCCCTGTTTTTGTTTACATATGTTCAATATACCAGTAAAAGATCTTTTTCAAACAGATTTTCCTATCTTCTTATTCATTTATAACATAAATAAACGGTTCCCAACGTTTAACACATTCATTTACAGTCTAAAACTGGAATTTTCTCTTCAACATTCAAAATGTAAACAAAAGCATTGTTTACCTTGCAAAGAATTGTAAGCTCTGTTACTCGCTTATAACTCAACGAATGACGCTCAAATTTTGGTCGCCTATTAAAAATGCCTTTTTGAAGCATTATAAACATTAGAATCGAAAAAATAATTGTTGGCCAAAATCGTGACCATGCCCCTTTAAACAAATAAAGATAAAATGTTATGCGGGATATTTTTCTGGATTGGAGTTAGATATATTTCAATATCAAAGCTTAATATCATTGCATAAAAAAGAAACCTTTGCTTCTTGTCTGATGTCATGCCGGTCTCTCGTTGTTAGCCCTCCGATGCTTTGGTCTGCGGTGAAATAGAAGGAGTACCCTGTGTTCTACTATCCAGGTGAGTGCTTCGGTCATACGTGAGTGCATGCTCTTGTGTTACCAAAATGGCCTATTCCAGCTGCCAGTGGGCCGTTTTCTTCACAGAATTTTTTATATAATTTTCTTCACTATAAATTGTAAATGTACTGATATTCTCGCATTATTACTGCGGTGTGAGATCGGTTTGTCCAGTGTCCGACAGCAGTGGGCGATTTTTCTGTCTTACTCTGTGTATTACTACGCCGCCGTAAAACGTATACAATACAAATGAAAAAGATCGAATATTGCAACGTTTGGCATGCCATAGTTCAAATCTTAAATATCATAAAAGTTTACGTTCAATGCAGACTTATCATTCTAAAAGGTTTTTGCACCAAAATATAATTATCAAAAATACAGCTCATATTGCTTTAATGAATAAAATGGAACAATTTGATGCGATTTTTTAAAAATGCAATACAACTGTAAATGCATACACTAACTTTTTTTATACCACGACAGATTAGAAGTCTCAGACCTTATACATTAATTTGTGAGCAAGTAACAGACTGTGTTTTACGTCTTTGAATGTTGTATGCATTAAACGGGGAGGGGGGGGGGGGGGGGCTTCCCAATTGTTTTCTCAAAACAGTCTTTTATATAAAATTAGTATTTTGGACAATGATAGGTTTTATTTTGACAACCGACCTTAAAGCAAAATTTAGATATACGACGCACTAATTTCCCAGTCAGTGGTTTGAAAAATAAGTTTGTTATTATTTTTCAGACAGCTGCAACAAAAAAAAAATTTAGATTTTTTTGTATCCCTGCCCGCACCTTTATAAATATCGAACCATGCAGTTGGTTTTTATTTCAATCTTAAAGAATAGGTTAAAAAAGCAATTAAGTTGATTAAATATTGTATCATATTAATGTGTAAAGTGTTAATTCCCGCCTTTGTGCGAGATATCATCTAGTTCTTTTGATTTCTCAGACATGGGCGTGGTCACAAGATAAACCCGACCAACGTGAACTACCGTGCCAATCTGTGGGCCCTACACCAGGTGGGCTGTACTCACCTCCTGGTCACCACCGCGTGTGGCTCCCTACAGCCGGACATGCACCCCGCAGACATTGTAGTCATCGACCAGTTCATTGACAGGTGAGGGGCACCTTTTGAGTTTTTTCGGAACCGAAACCGGATGTCTTGTTTTTATTAATGCTAACTGATTTATAATGGATTAATTACAGTTTTGTAATTTTATATAAGTATTAAAGAAATTACATGTAAACAGTGGTTTCAAGACGCAGATTTTGAGTTTTCTTGAATAGTAGTATTTGTCATTCGTGGGTGAATTACATGTACTTAAAATGTCAAACTTATGCGTCTTGTTTTACAAAGAACCCAGAAACGGGAGCAGACATTTTTTGATGGGAAACCAATATCTCCTCTAGGCCTTTGTCATATACCAATGGCGGAGCCGTTTTGTCCAAGAACTAGAAAGGTGCAGAAATAAGGAATTACTAGTACTTATTCCAAAACATTTAATCTTGTGGATATAAGTTTGTATAGAAATATCTCTTTTAAAAAAATATGTCACTTTATCATAAGAATACCTCTCTTCCTGCAGATTTTATACAACTGTGCCAAAGAGCTCGGTATATCCTGCCACGAGAAGGGGACCATCTTGACAATAGAGGGTCCACGCTTCTCCTCCCGTGCCGAGAGCAAGCTGTGGAACTCCTGGGGGGCACACTGCATCAACATGACAACAGTACCCGAGGTCTCCATCAACCACCTCTCTCTCTCTCTCTCTCTCTCTCTCTCTCTCTCTCTCTCTCTCTCTCTCTCTCTCTCTCTTTCACTCTCCGAATCACGACCAATAGCAGTAAATAAAAAAATAAAGACAAGG
This sequence comes from Magallana angulata, assembly GCF_025612915.1. Lineage (NCBI taxonomy): Eukaryota > Metazoa > Mollusca > Bivalvia > Ostreida > Ostreidae > Magallana > Magallana angulata. The sequence goes on from NC_069120.1 coordinate 55,742,892, forward strand.
AAGTGGATTTTTTTGGACTACTGAAATGATGAAACAATAAATAAATGATAATTCAAGATGATTCATTATTACTCCAGGTGATCCTGGCCAAGGAGTTAGGATTGTGTTATGCAGCACTCGCCCTGGTAACAGACTACGACAGCTGGAAGGATGACGAGGAAGCGGTGAGTTTCATCAAAGAAAGCAGTGAGTTTATGAGGAAGCCATGAGTTTAACCTGAGGAAGCGGCGAGTTTAACCTGAGGAAGCCATGAGTTTAACCTGAGGAAGCGGTGAGTTTAACCTGAGGAAGCCATGAGTTTAACCTGAGGAAGCGGTGAGTTTAATCGGAGAAAGCCATGAGTTTAACCTGAGAAAGCGGTGAGTTTAACCTGAGAAAGCCATGAGTTTAACCTGAGGAAGCGGTGAGTTTAATCGGAGAAAGCCATGAGATAACCTGAGGAAGTGGTGAGTTTAATTGGAGGAAGCGGTGAGTTTAATCGGAGGAAGCGTTGAGTTTAATCGGAGGAAGCGTTGAGTTAAATCTGAGGAAGCAGTGAGTTTAACCTGAGAAAGCCATGAGTTTAACCTGAGGAAGTGGTGAGTTTAATTGAAGAAAGCCATGAGTTTAACCTGAGGAAGCGGTGAGTTTAACCTGAGAAAGCCATGAGTTTAACTTGAGGAAGTGGTGAGTTTAATTGGAGAAAGCCATGAGTTCAACCTGAGGAAGTGGTGAGTTTAATCTAAGAAAGCCATGAGTTTAACCTGAGGAAGCGGTGAGTTATTTAAGGAATAATTAAGGAATTCTTTGAGTATTATGGGGTGATAATTTCGAGAATGATATTAAATTTTTTGCCATTTTCATTTTATATATTGTAAATTTATGCGAAAATGAATGAAGAGGAGGGGGCAGCCTCATCCCAAAAAATCCGGGGGGGGGGGGGGGGGGGGTGCGTTGTTTTTTCTTGTAACTTCAATTTCACTGATGAATACTTTCTTTTCACTACCATTTAATATGTGCTCCCAAAAAGTGGGGGAGGGAGGGGGACTCCATGACAATTCAATTACTAGTATTTAAATTTAAATTTAAGATGAAGATAAGGGGGTGGGGATGATACTACGTGCCTGATAATACTATAGTAACAGTCTTTCTGTATTTCTGTATCATGATGTAATAAAACATTGCGGGGGTTTGAATATTTTTGGATATGTACATATTAATGGAAGTGGTTGATATTTTTGGTAAAGGTGAATGTACAAAATGTGAGAAAAACGTTCCAGACCAACGCCGCCAACGCCACAGCCGTGATCCTGAGGGCGATCCCACAGATTGTCAAGGAGGACTGGGCAGCTACCATAGAGGAAAACAAGGTAAAGGGGAGATAACTCATTGTAGGGTGAGACTGTTCCAAGAGGTACAACTTTTGAATCGAAATGTTTGATAAAACATTGAATACCTTCTTTAATTAAAAAAAATCGTTTTTCTTTTTTCTAAAAATTTGTCAAGATGAATACGCTTCTTCCCCATTGCAATTAGAAGTCAAAGAATTGGTGGTGCGTTTATGTTTTGTTTATGTAAAATTTAGCCGCAAAGCTGGTACTCATGCGCATAATGAAATGGTGCGACACATAAATTTGTGTAAACCTCATATTTTATGTCTTTTGTTTTGTAATTTTATATATAATACATGTAACTCGATTATCAATGTTAATTTATTTATAACACAACACAGTTCAATATTATTCCACGATGAATTACCGTATTTAAGTTTCGGTATTTTATAGAGTGTTGCAAATAAGGACCTTTTAATATTGATATCGCTTGAAGTAGTCATATCTAAATATAGACACATTATGTATACGACCATATTTAAATAGCGGGTTTGTTCCGTATGTCTGCAAAATACATGTACAGTAATACACAAACATTTTTCGCGTATTTCTATCGAACACGGCAACCACCAAATATACAGTTAGGAAAATAACCATGTATTCTGTATTTTGAAGTTTCATTCTTTGGAGCTATGTTACAACGCACTTTGAAAAATTACGTACTTTGAAAATTTTTTTCAAAGTACGTTAATTTTTGGACCAATTCAACGCACTTTGAAAAAAAATTGTTCAGGGTTTAGTCGAAATAATATTTAATTTTAGATACAATAAATAATTGTTTTAACCTTGTGTAGCTTAATGGGATATATTTTAGAAAAAATCCACTGCATTCTCAGCTAACTTGATTAACAGTTTCTAGATTAGAAGTTTTTCCTTTTCTCATACGCTTACGCAGCTTGACAATTTACATAGAACAATTAGGGAGATTTGAATTATCCAAATATGACAATAACTGCATCTCTTAGCAACTGCATTTTCCTTTTTGTGTATGCAGCAAACTTACTAATTATCTGGTACATTGTGCTGTGCCAGAAACGAAAATTATTTTATTTATTTATAATGGAGATAATGTGTAACATATTTCACCTGTCTGCAATTGCATGTGCTTTATAGACAAACATGATTAAAAAAAAGGATAAGTTAGTTATGGTTATCAAAAACAACATGATCTATTAGAGGATCAGTGTTTAAGTTTATGATAATTTAATGTTTGTCAACATGGAGTTTTTTTTAATGAAGTGATTTATTTGATTAGAATTTGAAAAGAGGGTCTATGTTAGAACGCTTATAGATTCTTTAACATACCAAGAAATGATTACCAATAATATCACTGTACTTAATTTACAACAAAGCGTATTTCTTTTACCGATTTTTACATTTACTCTAAGTTGCTGAATATCAAATTAAACATGTTTTGGAAGGAAAAAAGAGGGGTGGGGGACCTTCCTGTAATCAATGAAATGAAGCACAGGTAATTGACCTGTATCTTTGGTTACCCCCCCCCCTCCCACTCCCATCCCTATCCCCGATTTTAAAGAAGGTAAATTAGATTCATTAGCGTTAACAAATCACCATACTATCAAACAATTAGGAATTTAATTCCAAAATATGTGATTTATACATAATTTTTCAAAGTGCGTTAAGTGTCTCGATACTAAAAAATGTTGATGTACCTTTATGACGCACTTTGAAAAAAAAATTCAAAGTAAGTTAACTTGGTCCAAAATTTAACGCACTTTGAAATTTTTCTCAAAGTGCGTTGATTTTGTCCAAAATTTAACGCACTTTGAATTTTTTTTTCAAAGTGCGTTGCCACAGAGCTACATGGATAAATCTAATTCGGGCTCTTCAAAACCGTCAGGGTCGTAGTTATAATCATTCCATGTTTCAATAGTATATAGATGAACGCCTACTCCAGATAAAATATGGAACAAATTTATCCGTACATATTTTCATTAAACTTTTGTTTCATTTCCGATTCATACTTTTTTGCTTTTTTTTTAAACAACCTGTATATTCGGCTATTCAATAGAAAAGAGAAAATCCCAACTTTCTACATTGTTATAAAATGATTTGTTAAGAAGAAAATCTTTGTAATTTAAGTTTATAACGAGGACTTCACACAGTAAGAAATCTTGAAACAAAATTAAGCACAATATTACATTAACAAGCGTTTAAATAACTTTATTCTGACTTTCTTGAATTATCTACATACATTACCCTTTCATGCGATTAAAAAATATGACTAAAAAATTTCTACCGTTTCGGGAATTGAACCTAATCAAATAAGTCGGACACTGTTGCTTTCCGTTCTTACTGCGTTACCACTTGACTGGACATGACTTACAGAAATGGAAATTTAAGACATCCTTCATTGGTTTCAGAGGAATTAATGAATTTTTGCAAAGTTAGATTTTTTTTAAAAATCTATGAAACATTAATCGGAAATGGCAGTTTTAAAGAAATTTTCTAACTCTAAACGTTAAGATAAAATTAATTCTGTTCAAAGGAGGCGGTTTTTCACATCACGAGGATTCCCTTTTTATAAAGCGAGAAATCTGCCACATTTGTCTGTGCAACCATTTTTAATTTAATGCTCTTATAAAAGTTTATAGATAAAAGTCTACACTGCTTTATATACAACGTTCCAAGCAAGGGGGGAAAAAAGAATAACATCAAATTCTGTAATTTGAATTTTCCATTTTATCCTTTAGAGAAAATTAGCATAGGAAATGCAACACTTTCTTTACTACGAATTTTGTATGTGTTGATTGTTTTAATTTTAAGAATAACAAATAAATCTGCTTAGATTACTTTGTATGTAAACAAATCCAAAATATGTTACTTTTATTACGGAGGGAGGGAGTTATTGCTTACTCCCGTGCTGGACTAATACTGGGCCAACCCTGAGATTATCTCTTATGGTGGACATTGTACAAAATTTTTATAAATTATCATATTGGAAAAAACAATTTTTAAAAGCCAATGGTTTGACAGAAAAGAGCTGCTTTATAAAAATTAAAATTATAAAATCCCCTTTCCAAGTTTGTGGCACATACTAATTTCATTAGATTTCGTGGTGGCTCAATTTTCGTGGAATTCGTGGGTACCTCTTATCCACGAATTTACATCCTCCACGAATTAATGAATTGAAGTAATAAAGTCATGTTTCCTTTTGTAGATATAAGAGAATACACGAAATTACGTCCCCACGAGCCTGTAATATTCTAGCAATCCACGAAAATTAATGATTCCACAGTAATATAAAAATGAATAAAATGACGAGTAAATAACAAATAGAGATAAGACTATTTTCGATGTGTCTCCCATCCTTTGTAATTTTTAAACTAACCTACATTTTTTATGCATGGAATTATAATGAAATAATAGCGTATAACACAGCAACGTTAAAATATGTAAGAGTCTAATAGGTTTGCAGTACATTTATTTAGATTAAATGTTTTGAGTACGACTTTGAGAAAGCTCCATAGCTAACCCAGAAAATCGCTGTTTTGTACTCAAGTTCGACTTGGAGCACGGAGTACGATTTGGAGTATGAGATCGTACTCAAGAAAGTTTAATAACCTCGGGGCGTAATTTGAAAATGGATCAATTTTGATCAATTAAACCTTTTTAAAATGTGACACAAGAGGACTGTTCTTGTATATTGTGGTTTCATCAATATTCATTGAATACCAATTCTAATACATTTTGTTGTCAAGTGGATCGACAAAATTTAATTCATCGAAGTCATCATCAATAGTATCGTAAGGATCATAGTCATTATTACTGAATTTACATTTTCATGAAACTAACTTTTGTAAAATCTATGAAAATTGATGTACACGAATAGAGATGAAACCACAACCACTGTATAAATCCCAGTCATTGAAGGAAAACACAAGTCTCAAAGAACTAAACTTTATTAATAAATAATAACAGAAATAATGCTCTAAATATATTAAATAACATTCAACATCATGCAATTTCATCTAGGAAAATGTTCTATGTAGTTTGCAATTCATTGATTTTCACTATTCACAGAACACATGGTAATTAATGAAATATTTTCTCATTAATTTAAACAGTTTTCAATGTCATCACATTCTCAGATTGAAACATAATCACTTCATCACACAGTTACACAAAATCTCCATCAAATTGAATTCACACGAATTAGCACAGTTTATGTAGGGTTGTTGCTATCGACTCCTTTAGTGGTATCTTGGACTTCTAACTTCTGTAAGGCACAATGTCTGTACACGTGTTGGGAGTGGCTGACGTCATCTGCTCGTTGCCAGGACAACAGGTGTGGTTCAGGAGATGCTCGTACTTGCGGAGTTTGTTGTTGAACAGTTGTCGGATGGACGAGTTGATGAATGGAACACACCTCCGCCGCCAGTAGTCACCGTCACATCCGGTGCGGGATTGGACAATCAGGCGGATTTTGGACGTAACAGCATCATCCAGGCTGTGGAACCTGTTCCCATAGAGTTGTCCAATAGTAAACAGCCTCCAAACCAAGCCCTTGGCCAACAGGTGAGGTCTGCCGTCTGTCTGGGAGCAGAGCCTAGGGATGATGTTGCACCAGTTCTTCTCAGGGGAGCGTTCAGTTGGTCTGCTGATCCAATATTTGTCCAAGTTTGCTGGAGTCTCGTGGAGGATCTCGTTGATGCCGTCACACTTCTTGCAGACCTTGGGGTCGGACTTGACACTGGAGGAACACCAGGCACGGTTAGTGGGCAGGAAGTCGGAGTAGCTGAACCTCTTCTTCTGCAGTGGGTAGAGATCAGCGTCATCTGAGTCCTCTGGATAGGAACGTTTCTTTGACTTGGAGGCAGACAGGATGTCCAGTTCACGGATGTCATCATGGAGACTCCGCTCATTCTGGTGGACTCGAATGCTGGGAATGACTAGGCCAAGGCTGGAGGGTTGTTTGTCTTGGCTCCAAAGGGGCTGTGAGTGGGACGTAGTGGTACTGTTAAACATCAAGGCCCTCACTGGGTTTGAGGTGACACTGGTGGGTGAGCTTGGTGGCATCTGATGGTGAACATCTAATGGCTCTTGCAAGTTGGCAGAAATGTTAGGAGAGGCTGGATCCTCTGGAGCAGACGACAGAGTTGCTGGCTGGATAAAGGATGCCTGGTGGGTTGAAGCATGGTTGGCAAGTGTGGAAGTTGTCAATGGATGGGTAGTAGCTGGTATCAGCAGTGTTGATGCTGTGAACTGCAGGTTTGGTGCTGATAACCTTTGTGCTGACATCTGTGTTACAGATGCTGACACTTGTAGGTCAGGTGCAGATATCTGAATGGAAAGTGGTGCCATCTGAGGTACTGACATCAGTGTAGATGATGACAGCAACCTTGGGACTGTTGTTGAGGGCTGAGTAGGTGCAGACATCTGCTTGGTTGTTGCTGGCATCTGCTGTGTGGTTGCTGGCATCAGCTGGGTTGTGGCTGAGATCTGCTTGGTTGTTGCTGGCATCAACTGGTTCATGGCTGACATCTGATGGATTGTTGCTGGCATCTGCTGGGTTGTGGCTGAGATCTGCTGGGTTGTTGCTGGCATCTGCTGGGTTGTGGCTGGCATCTGCTGGGTTGTTGCTGGCATCTGCTGGGTTGTGGCTGGCATCTGCATGGTTGTTGCTGGCATCAACAGGGACGTGGCTGATATCTGCTGGGTCGTTGATGGCATCAACAGGGACGTGGCTGATATCTGCTGGGTCGTTGATGGCATCAATTGGTTTGTGGCTGATATCTGCTGGGTTGTGGCTGACTTCTTCTCTGTTGTTGCTGGTTTCTGCCGTGTGGTTGCTGACATCTGCTGTGCAGCTGCTGCTGAGTCCTCCTGGCCTGTTGCTGATATCTGATGGGCAAGTTCTGTAAGTGGCAGTGTTCGTGCTGACATCTTCCAAACAGGTGTAGACTCTTTGCTTAGGGGTGATATCTGTGGTGCTGGTATCTTTGGAGTGGGTCCCAACAACTTCTGGACAGGTGTTGATGGCGGAGCTTTTAGAAGACTTTGCTTAGAAGGTTGGCTCAAGGTTGACTTTGAAGTGGAAGATGTACTTGGTCTAGTGGCTTCAGCAGAATTGGAGGGCATCTTCTGGGAAGAAGGAACTGTCTGTGCTGATGATCCAACTTGGTGGCGGGTAGAAGAGTTAGTGGTTTGGCTGGAGGAAGACTTCCCATTAGAGGACTGCTGTATCATCAACCACTGCTGGCGAATGTAGAGCTGGATGGAGTAGACATCCTGGCGTCTCAGAAGGTTCTTCTTCAGCAGGTAGTTGAAAATGACAATCAGTGTCTCCCGCCTCAGAACGTGACCACGCATGAGGTGCTGACTGAAAGTTCTGGCTATCAAAGACTTCAACTGTTCCCTGGTCTGTCCATATGTTGTGAAGTAAACTAGAAAAGTAGCTGCCTCCTCTTTGATGGACCGTGTGGTGTTTGGCAAAAGGTTTAATTGCAGGGTAATGGAAGATCCCGGTTGATTTGAGGATGGTTTGTTAGGTTGAGCTGTTGCTGGTGCTCCCTGGCTTGATGGTGCTGTGACCTGTTTAGCTGGCTCAAGTTGAGATTGCTGCTGAGGTGCTGGAACTGGTTCTTTTCTAGATGAAGCTATAGCTGTGGAAGGTTGCTTGGCTGAGACAACATGAGATGTCTGTACAGGAGGCTGATAGCTGACTGAGACTACATGAGATGTTTGGACAGGAGATGGAGATCTAGCAGTCTGTCCCTTTCCAGAAACTGATACCCTGGGAGCAGGTTGTGGCCTGTTTGTCACTGATGATCCTTGGCGTGTCGGTGGCGGTGATTGAGATGGGTTGTGTGGCTCCTGGTTCATTCCTGGGATAATGCCGGTAGGTTGATGAGTTGCACTGGATTCAGACTCAGCTTGGGCCCCTTCAATTATCCTCTGTATTTTGGATCGAACAATGGTTGGTATCCATTTGTAGTTCCTTGGACGCTGAACTTTAGAAATGCAGTTAGGCTGTTGGTGGGCTGTACTAGCGGTGTCTGGTCCACTACAGGAACTGTTGCTGGCATTCTTTGATGGTTCGTCTAGTGATGCTTGGCTGGCATTCTCTAGTGGTTCCTCCTGTGATGATTGGCTAGAATTCTCTGTTGGTTCGTCCATTGATGCTTGGCTGGCCTCTGTCAGACAGGAGGAATCACAAGATGACTCCTGGGTGCTTGTGCTGACATCCTGAGGAGAAAGAGGGTTGACCACAGTGCTGGTCCTCCTAATGATGATTGGGGGAACTCTCTCTGTAACACAGCTGGGCTTGGTTGTCACAACGGCTGTCTTCTTTATGATGATTGGAGGAACAGAGGGTGACTGACCATCAGATCTGTTTGGACATCCTTGGGTTGCTGGTTCATCCACACTGGTGGAAGGTTTGAGAGCTGAGGTTTCCTGTTGACAAGAGGCAGTGCTTGTTGTAGAGTCATCTTGTGATCTAATGAGAGGGACTTGACTGGTGGACTGTAACATGGAGAGGCGTTTGGCTCGAGCTGGAGTAGAAATTGATCGCTGCTGTTTCACTTTCATCAGTCGCTTGATGTGGGCCTTGGCTGGGTTTGGCTTGGTGACCTTGACCTTCTTTGCTCTGAAGCAGGTGACTGGTAGAGTTGAGTCCAGGTCCTCGGTGGATCCTGTGAAATAGTTCTGTTTCTGTCTAGAGTTCAGCTCCACCCACTGCACATCACTCGTCTGCTGAACATTGGAAAAAGTCGTCACATCCACTGCTCTTCTTTTGCTCACTGCCTTGGATACTGTCTTCTGCACTCTAGAGGCCAAGTTTCTCATCTTCGTCACAAAGCCCATTCTTCTCGGTGCTGTGTCTTTGTCCTTCAGCTTGGTCTTCATTCTCCGAGGTGAAGGAACATAGCTGGCAGCTTGTCCATTTCGGCGGGCATCACTGGATGAATCCCTGAAGAGGTCTTGTTTGGCTTTCACTTTGCCAGGACTGTGTCTGTGATGGTTCATGGCATGTCCTGATTGGAGTTTGGGGGTTGACTGGTGCCGAGGCAGCTGTCTGCGGATGATCTTTCCATGGACGGGACATGGCTGTTTCCCTCTCTGTTTCCACAACCTGACTCGAGATCGAGTGAGATACCGAGCATCCTGGTGAATATTCATAAGGGTGAGAGGAGATGGACTCAGTTGCCTGGTCTGAGATCGTGTGAGATACTGAACATGCTGGGCTTTGCTGTCAAGACGTAGAGGAGTTGGACTAGATTCCAGAACCTGGCAGCGAGACAGGATGTGGGATCGTGGAACACGGTATCTTGGTCGTCTTGTTGGGATGATGAGTTTTTGCAAGTCATGGACTGGCTTGGGTTCTGGTGAGGTTGGCGGAGTCTCCTCCACAGGTAGTCGGAGAGGGGACGGACTTGAATGTCGGGTGTAGGTTGTCAGCCTCACTTTCACTGGCTCAATTGGGTGAAGGTCACAGCTTTCTAGGTCGGACTCTGCTGGTTGGAGCTGAGGAGGATTTGGTTGGTTATGATCCATCTGTAAAAGTGGAATACAAATAAATCAATTAAAATTCTAAACACAACTTTAACTGATATTCCTTAAAACCTTGAAAATCAGCCAAGTTTAATAATACTAGTAAGCAGATTTTTAAAATAAGCCACCTATATATCTTACGTTGAAAATTACTCAAAAATTTAATATAAAATATATTTGATTGCAAAATGAATAAGTTATAAATCCCTGAAATTACTCAGTTCAAGAGGCATATTTCTGTCAAAAATTATCAGACTAGAACCAAGTTCAAACTTGACCTGTATTTTCTTATTTACCTTATATAAAATATCAACTTTACATATGTATTACTTCAAAAGTTAGATGGCAGAAACTATGAATTCCCCATTTTTACTAAGTTCAAGAAGCATAAATCTTAAATCATTGGACAGGAATTTAATTCTAAATTGATCTGTATTTTCTTGCAAAGAGATGTTTGTGAAACACTTATACCCCTCCCTGTAGTCTCGATATCAAAGAAGAAAATGAATGAAAAGTGGAAAAAAGTCCAATGTTTAAAACTCAGTCAAAAATTGCTCTATCGTACCCCAAATTGAACTTCACCTAGATATTATTATGATAAATCTGTATACTAAATTTCATTTGAGTAAGTGCAACCACTGTGAAGAAAACTGCAGATTATTGGAATTTCAACATTGGAAGTCCAAGGGGCATCACTCTGTCAAAAATTATTCGATCATACCAAAATTTAAATTTGAACTAGATATTGTTATGATAAATCTGTGAATTAAATTTCATTCCAGTACTTGCAACCTCTATGAAGAAAATACAAGGAATCCTTGTGGACCGACCTACAGACAGACAGAAACAGACTGACAGAGGAGCAATATTCCCTCCCTTCTTTGAAGGGGGGGGGGGGGGGCATAATAACTACATATGCATATGAAATATCAACTTAAAATATGCATCTCTTCAAAGGTTAGCGGAAACTGAGATTTTATATTTCAAGAGGCACCATTAAAAAATCATCAGATCAGAACCAAATTCAAACCTAACATGCATATTCCTATGACACATCCATATAGCAAATTTGAATATGAGTTGAATATGTGCAATGGTTGTTGGATAATGAAGAAAAAGTGATTTTTCCATTTCAAGAGGCATAAATCTGTCAAAAACTATCGGACTGGAACCAAATTCAAACTCAATCTATATAATTATTTATAAGATACATCAATATATCAAATTTGAGTTGAATGTGTGCAACGGTTATTGAGATAATGATCAGAAAGTGAATGATTATGGAATGACAGAAAGACAGAAAGATGGAAAGACGGAATTACATTTCATGGCGGGGCATAAAAAGATAAGCAAATGGGACCAGTGGGGAAGTTTATTTTTCTTTTTATCTCATAAAAGATGCCAGATTTTTTTCTTTTAATTTTAACATGGTGCAATTCTTATGCAAAAACTTGAAAGTGATGTTATAGCAAACAAGAGGCTGAACGGCCACCCTGGCTCCATCTTCCCAAAGGGTTTCTATTCCGCTCCACTCTACATAAACCCTTGACTGAATAGGCAGAGTTTGACGGGGTTATAAACCTCGCATGCTGGTTGTTGTCATACAGGTTTGCATGATCCAATGAAAAACGTTTCAATAATGATGTTTATTGTAAATTGATCAATGTTGAACAGTTGTCAAATAGAGAACAATATACTGTGGTTTCATCAATATTCGTTGAATACCAATTTTCGTGGATTTCGTTGTTTAGTTGATCCACGAAATTAAATGTTCATTGAAATGCAATTTTTATTAACATTTTGTATTGATAGGGTCATTGGCCACGAATTTACGTATCCTTGAAACTGTGATTTTCACTTTATCCACGAAAATTGATGCCCTTGAATATTAATGAAACCACAGTATGATATAAGTCAAATTTGGCCCCTATAATTTGCCATTTTTTCAAGTGCTTCAGGTCCATTAATTTGTTGTGTTATTATGTTTTTCACCGATTTATATGCACTCGCGGGCAGTATGTGACGTCAGAAGTGACCCTATTTTTATAACTTAATCATCATCAGTCAAAAATTTATATTTTTCTCTTCTTTTTTTCGAATGGGAAATATAGAGCAACTCTTTGAACAAGAACAAACTTTTTGTCACTGATAAGTATGTGACAACGGTGAATAATTTTGTTTGTTCAAGCAATCGCTCAATGTTTTCTTAAAGAAAAACTACTTGAAAACAAGCCATTTTTGGCTAAAAAGGACGGGAAAAGGTAAACGTCATGATGTCATATTTTTAAATTATGAGCACTTAAATCAAAATAAAAATCATGAAAAAACTTTAAAGTGTATAGGTGTACAAATAAAACAAAGAATTACAGTAAAATGATGATAATCATTTAAGGGGACCATTTTAGGCTGAAACCATATATAGTCCTTTGAGACACAATAGTAGGTATTTGATTTATTGCTATCGGTTTTTAGTCCAAGTGAATCCATATTTTCTACGAATTTGATTTTGTTCATGGGAGCAGCCATGTTGCTATGCTGTTTCTGTTTATAAACCATTCTCTGATTGGTCAGAACAAGAGGTCCCAAAGGTTTAAAAATGAGTACTCTCACTAGATGGCGTAATCATTAACCCGCATATGTGTTGTCTTTTCGGTCAAGGGTTTATGTAGAGCAGAGCGGATCAGAAACCCTTGACTTGGGAAGATGCCCTAGCTCTGAATAAACCAGCCTTACAGTATCAATATCAAAATATCTTCACAACTTAGTACAGTTGATCTTCCATAAAAAGCTGCCAAATTTTATCAATATACATATACATATATATTATTGAGTAAACACTATCTTTTAATTATTGTTTTATTTATAGCAGGAGGGTTAGATCTCTCTATTTTATGAGCAAACTGATTTTTTCCAAGGTAGATCATGATGTACCCTACTCAGTACTTTATGAGCTATATAACTTGAAATGTACTTTTTGGCAATATATTGGCAATACATGTATATCAATCAATTATTATTAAAAAACACACATGTTGACTTTTTTCAGGATATGAAATTTATATGCAGTGCTTGCAAATACATGTATTTTACAGATACTTAAATTCCTAACAACTTTTCAGAACTATCAGTACTTTGATTTTGTCAGCATGTCAATATTGTGTAAGTATTAAGGAATTCTGCATTGAAAAATGAAATATACAGAACTGCATGTGTATAAAGTCAGCTGATAATTCTGAACAGCAATAACTCCCAGGAAAATGCAATGAATATAAGAGTAAACAGAGTATATAGTGTTACTGAGGAGATCTGTTTATATTAAACATACTAGTATTCATACTCAGAATCAAACAAGAAAATTTGAAGAAAAAAATCCAGTGACTGATTTTTTGTTATGGTAAATTATATTCCTATTAAACTTTTTTTTAGTATAATTACAAAGCTGAAGGAAGCCATAACATGGCATGCCTAATAAATGTGCTTAACTGGGTTACATGTGGCATAATTAGCAGATATATCTTACAAAAAAACATGTAGAGTATATTACTTCAGTTTAGGCCATCCTTAAAAAAATATTTGCTTGGAATTGCATCTTGGGGTTTTTAGATCAAGTTAAGGGGGAAGGAAATTTTTCAAACTAAAAGTTTAACTAATTTAAAATTGTAAAAAAAAAATTCAATAAATAGTGGAAATTTAATGCTTTTCTTTTTCCTTGCCATTTTTTCTTCAACAGAAAAAATCTTTTTTTTTTGCTCTGTGAGTCTATTTCAAAGAGGCAGGACAAATAAATCTTATTTGGTCTTATTATATTTGCATTAGTAATGTTGTGGAATAAATTTTCTGATATTTCACTCTGTTGAGGTATGTCACGATACATTTAATGCAATTTTTTTGGGTAAAATGACATTAGGATATTTTGCACCTTGGTGCAATTTAAAGGATTTACTGATTCAAGAGGGTATAAAACATACGAGGATTGTTAAAAAAATTTGCAGATAAGTATGATTGTGAGTGGACTATTCGCATAATACCAGCGGAACTTTTCAGATTTAAACTTAACATTAATTTTTTTTAGAATGTAAAGATTTAGTTTTTTTAAATGCATCATAAAAAATGTACAGATTAATTATGGTTTTATGATAAGATATGCTTCATGTAGCATGAAGGTATTTTATTTTTTATATTCTGTACTCATTTTTCCTTCTTAAAATATGTACCATAAAATTGCACAATATTTTATAACACTTTACAATAACTTATTAAAGTTTCAATTTGAAGAACTTTTTTACTGTTTTATCATCAAATATGGACGGCCAAAATTGAGTCAAAAATAGTAACATCAATGGACATCTTGAAACACCGGACCATCATTAAATATTGTGTGCAAGCAGAACATCTACCATGGAGACCTTAAGGTCCTTATATGCTACTGGAAATGGCCACATGTGTCCATTTTTATAAAACAAAGGTTTACAACTGGAATCAGAAGTTAAAAGTTGGAAACACTGATATCTTGAGTACCCATCCCATACAACCTGGATTTTGCAATTTGATATGGAGTTTATTTTCTTATCCAAAGTGTGTGAACAGACTTTGGGCCTAGATGATCCAAGATATGCCACAAAAACATTTATTTATTGTAACAAACACTTGAAAAATAACAGTATGAAAATGCATTTTATAAATGGGTTTAATGACATGAAAAGTGTGTGGAACTGAAAGATGTTTACTTTGAAAAAGAATGATACGTCTGACTTCCAGTAGCCCTTTTCACAAAAAATCTTAAGGTTTTGCGTAAGATTTCAACTTAAGAATATCGTACGAGAAATCTTAAGTGCTTTTCACGAACGCATTCGTAACAGGTTTCACTTAAGAATATACTTACGAGTTATCCTTTCCCTAGCAACGATTTGAATTCACTGAATATTTCCTATAAAACAGGAGCAACATATAAATAAACTGACATTCTCTACAAAAGGATGCAAAACTGAAATTATTTACCACTTACATCGAGTGAAATAAATGTGATGTAGTAGAAATCAAAATATGACGTCACAATCACAATGTGTGTTTAGTGTGACGTAGGAAAATCTTACGAGAAAAATTTGCCGCAAAAATTTTTGGAGAATTTATTTGTGTATTTTTCTCAACAATAACTGCAATATAATGCAAAATAACGGTATTATGCGGCTCAAAACATTAAATTTAGCTGTTTTTCTTGTATATTTTACATAATACGATTATTATTTACAGTTTTGAAATACTTACGAGAGGGTATGTGCTATCGTAAAGTTACGACAAATTTTACACGTAAGAATCTCTTAAGATATTTTGTGAAAAGGAACAAAAACTTAAGTTTTCACTTACGATTAAAATCAATCGTAAGATTTTTTGTGAAAAGGGCTACAGTTGTTTAACATCACCTGACGTCGTGGAAAATTGAAATAGTGTTCTGTAATTCTAATTCACAAAAAGTAAAACTTGGTGTATATTTTAAAAAAATATAAAAAATCATATAATGTTTTGCACTTTTTTTCAGTTGATAGTCATTTAATAAAACATGTAATCCTACATAGAACCTAGTAATTTTTCCATAAATTACTTTGTCCGCGAACCTTTCTGATAACCCTCGTGATTGATTATGTGTGAATTTTAACCAACATGTATGTTTTGATTTTATCAACTCACAATTTAGGCTCAAGAGTTGGATATAAATTATTTAAGGACGCTAGGTGGTCAACATATTAATCATCAGATCCATTTTTTTTATAGATATGATGCCTTAAGTCATAATTCCTAAAAAAAAGAAGTCCAAATTTAAAATTTGGGCATGTTCCTATATTCTTTATAAAGCTATTCTTTGAAAAGACAATACAGTCTGAAAAAGGTCACAACTATTGAGTTCTCCTAACATTAGAAATCATAAGAAATCCTATAAATGCCCACAAAAAAATTGTGGTTTAGCACCTTTTCTTATCATTTTGCAAACAGCGGTCTTTGAACTGTTTGTTCTTTTTGCAAAAAATAGATACTGAGATACCAGTCGAAATAGGATTTACCAAACCTAGATACTGATTTGGTGTCATAACTAATAATTTGCCATAAATGCAGGTAACCTGCAGTCTGTTTAGTGAGTTGATATTCTGCACCGTAATTACTTTCAGCAAAATGAAATGAATATAAGTGCAAACAGAGTGTAGTTTTACTGATACATGTATTAAATTTGGAAAAAAAATATCCAGCACTCTAGATGCAACTTGACAACATCGAAATGGTGACCATCTCAAAGGGCCCGGCTTAAACAGGGGACAATAGAATGAAAAGCAATAGAATTTCCCTTTGACCTTGACAAATAATTTTCTAGCTGGCTTTGAACTTCAAATTCTATCTCATTACCCCTTGCATACAGGCATTTTTATTCAATCAAGATTAATCAAGTTGGAAATAATTTATGGTCTAAAAATGATTATAAAGAGATCCACTACGACCTTCATGTTGACTTGGTTCAAAGTCACTGCAAACCATTAACCAAAGAGCTCTGTAAAGTATAAGCCAAATAGGTCTTGCTATTTTTGTATGGTCTGATATGACCTTGACACTTGACCTACAAACATCATTGAAGGTCACTGCACACCCTTCCCCCAAAGCCACTCTATAGGTGAAGTATAAGCCAGATTGGCACAAAGGGAGAAAAGATTACTACGGACAAGGATTTATTTATTATTCTGGTATGACCTTCAAATTTGACCTTGAAAATGGTTTATGGTCACTATACACCCTTTACTTAAGAGCTCTATTTATATGAAGTATGAACCAAATCGGGCTTAGTGAAAAGTAGTTATGCTCTGAGAAAAGGATTTTTGCGTGGTCTGGTATGACCTTGACCCTAGACCCACAAACTTCATTCAGGATCACTGCACACCCATAGACACTCTGTGAAAGAAGAATGAGCAAGATTGGACAAAGGAAATAGAAGATATGCCCCAGACAAGGATTTTATATACAATTCTGCTTAGACCTAGAAACATGGTTCAAGATCACTGCGTAACTTTCACCTAAAGGCACTCTGTTGGTAAGGTATGAGCCAGATTGGACCAAGGGAAGAGATGATATACTTCTGACAAGCAATCTCACATGGACAGACAGACGGAAAGACAGACAGATGGTCAGACACAGGACAGAATGATTGCTATAGTAGAACAGGGCCCTAATGTTGATTGATTTTCGTTATAGGAAATTATAATGAAGTTTCTAATTGACTATTTTTTTCATAAAATTACAATCCTGAGGGAATTACATTGCATGCCTAATTAATGAGCTTAATTGGGTAACTTACACCATAATTAACTGATATATAGCGGTAACAGTTATACTTCCTCTTACTAAACATGTAATATATATATATATATATATAGTTCAATTTATTACATTAACATTACACTAACATTAGTTATGTTGTGGATTTCACCCTTGTAATACTGTAACAGTTTTCGATATTTCACTTTGATAAGGTAAGTAACAACACATTTTATTGCATTGAAATGACATTAGAATATTTTGATGAAATTAAGGTGGCTCTATACACCCACAGTTTATTCCAATTTTAATAGAAGACCACAAAACGTACACTTATCAAATATTAAAATGATGATAGGGATACTGTAGGTATTTTTAAGGAATTTTTAAATGTTTTTTCACATTTTTGTAAAATATTTAAATTTTTTAAAAAGTTAGCTTTACACAAATTAAGAGAATTTTTTTGGTCATATGATGGATATTTCCTTCGAACACCTAAAACAATATAACACTTCTTAACATTCAAAAATGTTATTATTGCAATTTTTTTCTGTATTTCCCCAAAACATAATTTCATATTTTCTTACTCTTTTACTACAATGTTATAGAATTTATGTATCCCCACCTGAGAGAAATTCAAAGCCACCCTTCCATCCCCTTAAGGTGGTAAGGAACATTTGTCGATATTAATGTGGATTATTATAATTGAAATACTTTCACCTGTTAAGAATTTTCTTTCACTGTATTCAATCAAAAATTATGATTTAGAAAATTTAGGAAACTTAAAATTTTTTTTATTGTTCTCAACAGGATTCAAACTCATGACCTTAGTGAACCAACTAATCCACTGCGCTACGCTGTAAGATGTCGATGATGGTAAAGAAACTATTGAAAAAATTATTTTTGATTTTATTGTTTATTTCGATAAATAATACCACACAACGTGAAGTTGTCACATACCACATTACTTGTAAGTTAATTTTCCAATTATCAAATTAAATCTATTCATTTAACAAATTTTTCAAAAGAGCGGTCCCCATACAATTTGCCAGTTTTAATCAGCAAGTACCGGAATTGCATGCTTCCAGATTTACTTTTTTTGCGTACTGCGTCATCAAAAAGTGGTGTAAAGAGCCTGATTCAAATGGGTTTAAAACATAGAGATATTATAAAAAGAATATTTCCCTATAATAATATGATTAATATGTGTGAATTTTAGCCAACTTGTGTGTTTTTTATCCATTCACAATATTGGACAATTTTTAAAATTTAGATATAATGCATTTAGCTTTAATGTATTCTTAAGTGAAGAAAAAGTAAACATATTTTGTGTTTAAAATTTGGGCATGTTCCTACATTCTTATACAGAGCTCTTCTCATAAAGGAGATCAATACAGTCTAAAAAAAAGGCTTCAACTATCGAGCCCTCTTAATATTAGAAATCACAAGAGATCCTATATAAAAGTATCTTTAAAATCTTTTATACTATACATCTTAGAGCCACTAGACCAATTGGGATTATTATACTTTCATGTTAAATACTGAAATCTGATTGGTTTAGACGCAGTTGATAATCCATTCTATTACCCTCAGCGTTAGCAACACACTTAGCAATGGGTAACACAATGAATTGTTACATGCTTGTAAACCATGCGCGTAAGGTTCGCCGTAGAATTCATGTAATTTCTATATAAAAGTAGTAAAAAATTCTCTAAAATTAAGACATTCAGTAAAATAAAATAAATAGTGCCCGTTTGGGAGGATAACAGGTGAAATTGACACCCCTCAAAAACCATTGTCATCCTCCGCTTCGCGTTGGTTGACAATGGTTTCCTCGAGGTGTCAATTTCAATTGTTATCCTCCCAAACAGGCACTATTTATATATTATGTTACATTCTTTGTTCGGACCAGTCTACATAAAATATCATCTGGTCAAAGGTCAAGTTAAAAAATCCGTAAAATAATAATTTTTCATATCTATTTTGTCTAGAGTGGTATAGAAAAACTTTTCCATGGATGACTTTCCAAAATAGAGCCCTTCAGCCTCTATACTGATAGTTATAGAGCTATTGCCCCTATTGTATGAAATGGTTATCACTGCTACTCCTCTTAAACTGTTAGAGACCAGGGATGGGGTAATCATAATCAGTAATCGTAATCAGCTGTAATCGATTACAGGTTGCTGAGTAATCAGTAATCATCCATTTTTCTGATTACAATATTAGTAATCGTAATTTAATCGATTACTTTGTAAAAAAAAGTCCTGTAATCATGATTAATTTTTGATTACTTTTATGATTACAATGGTAAAGTTCAATAGGTTGATATCATTATTCATTGGATCTTATATTTAGTGAATAAGGTTCAGTCTTAAAGTTGGCCAGTATTCCTTTATTGCCCTTGGGCATGTTTAAATTCATGTCCAGTCACGATACAATGAGTGTGCTATTCAACAGTCCTTGCTTTGAGCCACATTTGAAAACAGTACTGTGCTTATTTAATTGGGAAAATTATTTAAAGGGTCACTTTTAGTTGGACTTTGTTTAGAGAAAGTCTGCTGTACAACATTTTGAGTTTTCTGATGATCAACCGTCATCGGGTATTGTGAAAGCCAAATGTAGATACTGTTCTGCATACATATCGGGGAATGAACTACTTCAAATAGTAAATAATGCAAAAAATTAAATTGAATAAAGAATAAAGAGTACTGTCAAAAAATGCACTGTTTTTTTTAAATGAAACATTTAAACTATGAAAAAACTGAAAAACAAATAATGTAATCTAAAGTAATCACAAGTTATCATTATTACAATGAGGAAAAGTAATCTAATGTAATTGATTACTTTTAAAAATGGATGTATTAGCCTGTAATCGATTACTATTAAAACCCAAAGTAAATGTAATTTAATCGATTACTTTTGAAAGTAATCGACCCCATCCCTGTTAGAGACTTTTACCAATGTCTAATTTAAAAGTTGACTTTGAAGATCTTTCAGTTTATCATACCAAAAGGATCTGAGGCAGGTGCTGTCTCTGTAAGATTCTTAATTTTGTTTAAAACACTTACAACTTTTGAACCATACATCATTGAGACAACAGACCACATGAAAATAAAAATTTTACTTTGGCCAATCAATTACATTGTTTTTTGAAATAATTCAAACTCTATATTGTCTGGGTATCCTATTTTTAGAGCTGTTCTCTATTTTCTTTGCTGTCATTATTTTGCACCAACTTTGACAGTTTGACACTGAATAGATACTTATGATTACAATATACACAGAATTTGGATTAATGTAATCCCATATTGGAATTGAGTTTTGTCCTTGGATAATGAACATTTTATAAGAAATGTATCTAAAATTGATTACAACAGAAGTGGGAATATTTGTTGTAATGGTATATAACAAATTTCAAAATACTGGTAGAGTCTTCAATAGCTTGCTAAATAGAGCATTCAATTTGGTCAGCATCTAAACAGAAATAAATTAACTACTAACCAAGTGATACATATACATATATCTTAACAAAGGGCTCTTTTTTCATTTGACCTTTTTTCGATATGGTACTGTTGCCAATTATTGTAAAAAATGAAGAGTTATGGACAGGTTCAGAGAAACTTTCTAATTACAGTTAATTACAGTTAAACTTGATTAAGTACAGAATCAGGATATAGTTACAAGTTCCCTTCAAAATTCTTTACAAATATAAGAGAAAGTTTATAAAACAGTGTTAAACCTGTTTCACAATTATAACTCTTGTCTATAAACTATGTTATTTTTTTATTTTTTCAATCATAAATACACTCATCCCAGTCAAGATCTAAAAGAGTATAAACAGTTTTGGATGCTGAATTTGAGCCATTCAGACATAAACATAGAACGTTTTCTACATTTTGAATCTTGTCCTGGTGATTTCATGTGATATATTTTACAGTCATGTTCAAAACACAGCATTGTTCAAAACAAAATTACAATTTGCTCATTTGATGTAATTTTTTATTCAGTTTGCTTTATGCTCATCTGTAGTAAGAAAGACTTCATGCATGTTCATTACATGAAAATAGAAGCCTTTGAAGAGAAAAAAAAAGGAATATCTACAAAAACTGAAATCCAGCTAAATTGGATAATTTTAATCATGAGACTAACCACTAACTTTGCCAAATGTTTTTCTTTTCTGAATCTCAATATACCTACTAAGTACATCTTCACAAATTTGGTAAAGGTTTCTTAAAAAGGAGATTATTTGATTAGATTTTTAGAATTTGAATAATTTGCATTATTTACTGCATATACACAAGATTTATTCCTCCTCCCTATCATGAATCCTGTTAAATGTTCATAACAAGAGCAGAACTTGAAAAATGTTCATGCATGTGATTAATAAAATGGGTTTTAGTGACTTTTAAAAATAAAAAATGCACATGTTTATAATAATTTAAGAAGAGCAGATGCCAAAAATGCAAAAAAAAATTTTTTTAAGGGCAATAACTCTGCTGAATGTTTGACTCAACCTAATTACATGAATAGTTTGTATACAAACTTGATCTGGCCTGAAGTATATAAGACTTTTTAAGAATTGTTTTTACTATTCATCCAATAGGGATGTGTTGTTCTCTCTTGCATTAAAACCACTAACCCAGGGATCGTGAATTTTACAATTTTGGTAGAGGCATTCTACCTAGCTCATCATAACATGAGCCTTAAATGTCTGCTATATACCAAGTAGGACAGAGAAAAATATTATTTTGGAACAATTTTTAAAATGTGTCCCCAAAATTGAAATTACTGGTCCTGGTATTAGAGGTCAGAGATTAAATTCAGTTTAATACAGAAGCTAAACACCAAATTTGGCTAAAGTTGCATGGCCATGTGGTTTCTGAAACTTGTTCAAAAGTTTGCCAATTACTAATAAAGACACATCTTTAAGTTTGCATTCTAGAACAGCAATACCATATAATGAAATGACTAAAGTCCTCAGATGATAAATATCATTGACCATATTCCCAGTCCTTGATCAACCACCATGAAAGAGTTTAAAAAGTTGACAAAAACTGTATGTCTTCCATTATATTTACATTTTCAACTGTCTTTGTCTGTGATAACATTAAGAATCAATTTTAACCCTAAAACCCAATAACTTCATAAAACATGAGTGACGCAAAATGGGCATGTCTTATAGCATAACTGGAAATTGATATTGGCTGCGCCACTAGTAATACATAAGATGTGATACATAAGAAAAATAGGGGTTTTAAAATAATGTTATTTTAAAGGTGTACAAATTGGAAATAATATAATTTCGTGCTTTATTGGATTTGACCATGCCCCGACCGAAATTATCACCTCATAGTACTCAAAGAATGATTCCTTATTCCTAAAGTAAGAGCATCCCCATCAAGTAAAGATTTTTTTCCTCTCAAACTCTGAGGTGATGTTGTATGGAATGTAATGTTAAAACAATTGCTTTTTGAAGGAGTGATTTTTACAAATGTAATTTTTATTGGATCGCAAAAAACAAAACTATTATAATTACAGTACAAAATCATGAGGTAAAAATGTATTATTTACAGTGCCTGTACCGAACACCCTTATAATATGATATTCAAAACTTTTTAACACTATGAGCTAACTACACCCTTCCCTTTACTTTAATAACCACTTTTTTTTACTTTTTTAAGAATAAATTTACATATATTCACATATAGTACTCCAGTCCGCCCGACGGCTGAATGACAAAA
Organism: Magallana angulata; assembly: GCF_025612915.1. Lineage (NCBI taxonomy): Eukaryota > Metazoa > Mollusca > Bivalvia > Ostreida > Ostreidae > Magallana > Magallana angulata. The sequence goes on from NC_069120.1 coordinate 55,765,813, forward strand.
TTGTACACGTTCTATATATTTAAATTATTAACCAGTTATTTTATACATCTCTTTTTTGATTAAGTAGGTATGGGATACCTGTCAATATTAAGGTAGTCCTATACTAGGCACTAAATGGGCTCAATCATTAAAAGCTTAGCTTTAAATGATAAATATACATTCTAACAATACATATACAAAAGAAAATATGTATGTTTACATGCTTGTTTGTTTGTTATCACCTCTCAGACGGGTGTGCCCCTTCCGAAAATTATTGACAATTATGAAATTTGCCAGACATCCGTTTTTCCTAAAGATAATTACCAATTTTGGAAAAATTAGAACTGAACATACAAAATAGAGTATAAATATTTATTTAAGCCATATCTCATCAATAATTTTGCGCAAATGTTTGTAAGTAAGTACGCTTTATGGACCTGATGTATCAAAATAGAATACAAAAAATGCAATGCTAGTAACGCGTTTGGTAATTTTTTTTACTATTTTATGGACTCAAACTTAAATTCATGGTGTTTATTCTATAGATTGGCATCTTAGAAAAAAGATTTGGTAAAATAAATTATATGTTGACGGATTACTTTTCACGCTATAAGCTCTAAACTAAGTAGACCCTGACGAAAAAATCCGTAAAAATCACATTTTGCTACAGTTTTCTGCCTAGATCTGTCAGCAATGTTAGATATCATTTAAACATTAATTAATTAACCAACAAGACACCATAATTTCAAGAAATTATTAAATATCAAGTCATTTTTTTGGACTTCATTGTGTATTTCAATCTGAAATACATCAAAATATGGAGGTGTCCCATTCCACCTCAAAGACATGTAAAATTTTCAATCTACGTGTATGCATTTTTGTGTAGCAGTTCCATTATATCAATAATCCAACTTTGAATTTTACAATCATTTTAGAAATTTAGAATTTGAAATTGATTGAGATTGAAACAGATTGAATTGAAACCCAACAAGACACCATAATTTCAAGAAATTATTAAATATCAAGTCAGATAAATTTACAATTACATTCCTTTCAATTCTACACATTCAGTTTTTTTTCTGTTTTAACACTTTTTAAAAAATGGAGCATCAGGTATTACTCAACAAGCAGATTTCTCTTTACCTTAAAAACTTTTCTATATGTGAATACTCTGATTACAAATCCATGAATACTTGTTACAAACTTTTAAAGATGCAACACTGTTAACATTTTTTAACTTAAACACCCATAATTAATACACTACTAAGTAAAACAAGTAGTTAACTCTAACCTTCTTTGGAAATAACTTTTGGAAGATTCAATTTTTTTTTTAAATTATAAACTTATGCATGTGCTTATACATGATTTAAAAAATCCAACTGTTTTTTTTTTAAAAACCTTTTAGAAGACTTCTTTATTACAAAAATAAATTAGATTCATTAAGAACTTTGGTTTTGAACAAATAAGTTATTTCACTATCTATCTACTTATCTAAATAATAATGATATGTATTTATGTTATTATATTTAATTTCTCATTCAATATTTATTTCTTTATGTTAACATTTAAATTCATTTAAGGAATGAATTCAAAATTTAAAACTAATAAATTTTTTACTCTTCATTGTAGATAAAACGATAATTTAATCTTTAAAATGACATAAAATTGTACAAAATTCAAAGGTAACGCCCGGCATATTGATATGTTTTTGACGTTAGTCTTACTTTGACATACGCTACATTCTTTATATGATATAAATTTGTTTGGCAAATCAGAAAGCGCGTTATCATCATACCATTCTATACTTTATTAGCATTTTTGTCAATTTTGATTAACACATTGTTCCTTCATCAGTTTAAAAAATCATAAAATGGCCTATTATCAATCAAATTTTGAAATAAAACCCATTATACGGAGAATTTTTGTCAAATTGAAGTTTTTGAAATCTAAATAATATTTATAAAACTTTTAAGTGCCAATTTCTTAGAGATGGTGGGGGTTGGGGTGGGGGCTAAGGTGTAACAGGTATGTACTCACCATCTGTTGACAGGTGTTGACTTCTGACAGGTAGGCAGGTAAACACAGGTAAGTGTGCCACTGCTGGACCATCACCAGTTTATATAGAAATTGTAGTGACCAATCACAGTCCAGATCTGTCAATTAACTGACCAATCACATTAAACATGGCTGCATCAGAAAATGAACAAAAAATACAGTGTTACTGAATAAATTTTAGAAAATAAATCAGAAAAAAAAAGTGTTTTAAAATGTGAAAAACTATCAAATTAAAACATTGCTGCATAGGAAAATCCCCCCTCCCAAAAAATGAATGAATAAAAATTAAATATATAAGATAAAAAAAAACTTCCCCTCTTTCACTATACACATTAGTTTAATATTGACAATGACAAAAATATTCATTGCTTACCTGCTTTAAAATATTTTTTTTGCAATTGAATTAAAGAAGGTACAGTTTCTTTCAATATTTGACCTAAAATTCAAGTCGTTTAAATCTCATGAAAATACACATATAACATCCTTAATATGTGTTTATATAAAGTACCAAGTTATGCAATTTTATCTTGTTTCAAAACATGATTATGACATTTTGGCATATTTCTAAGATTAAGTAGAAAATGATGAAAAATGGCACATTTATTGTAGTTGTGTCCGCAGCCGTCATCCACAACAAAATTAATATATTTTATTTGATATCACATGATAAAGTTTATCCTGGGTGACAGCTACGGACATAGTTTTCTATTCAATAAAACACTGGAGAATTGGTATCTTTAGCTTAGTTTTATGAAAATTACAGAAATGCACTGTTAATGGTGTTTAAATTACCCATGTACGAATTCAATCAGGTAACTCTTTATAGATTCTTAGTTTATTGGTATTTTTGCGTACATAAATCTTGCATTTTAATTTCTCATGAACAGATATTTTTTATAATCACTCTAAAACAAAGCAAAATATGACTGAAATTTTACCTAGTTTTTTAAAACAAATTAAAACTAACATTTCATAAACTACACACTATACCTCAACTGTAATGCCACTTCTTATAAGCCCTTGTGCTTTTATGAGCATGCTTTAAAACACAATAATTGTAATTTTGTAAAAATATTATTATATAGAATATATGTATGAGTCAACCTCTGTGTTATTTTAGGCCACTCAAACTGTGTAAAATTACAACATGTTCTATCTTTTTAAAATCAAAACTGCTATTGTTACTTTGTGTACATTTTAATAATGTACAGTTTGAATGATTTATTTGCTAAATATGTTCTGCTCATGCAAATACTGGTACATGATAATATTTATTTAACTGGGGCATTCATACACCAAAGGTATATATAAAGGTATCCTAATTTATTTCCATTGGACAATGTGTTTTTTTTTTTTTTTTTTACATATATTAAAAACATTCGCCTGTTTTGTAACATAGTTGAATTTATTTATCTATGAAAGCCTTGTTAGAAAAAAATAAGGAATAAAACATTATCTACATCAAAACTCTAAAAGATATGTTCTGATAAAGTTGTCTAGAATTTTGATATTGTTTAGAGTTTCTGTCTATCCTTCATAAAAGTGATATGATATATAAATATAAGTCTAGGTATGATGAATATTGTTTTTTATGTAATCCAGACCTTTCGATAAATTCAATGGGAGTTCATATAAATATAATTTTCATATACTAGTAATGGAAATCATATTTAAATTTGTATTCTGGGTGAGTTATTATTTCTTTTAAATAAATAAAATAATAGTAAATTGGTTTATTTCTTGAAATAAAGATGTCTATTATGTATTTTCTGTTCATGTATCCCAACAGCTGTTTAATCCTTTTGAAGTTGTGTTGGATTCATGCCCCCAGGGGGAAGCATGTATACCAGGTGTGTATAGGTGGTGGATATAGGGCTACCTCTGAGGTAGCTAGTTTACCTGTGATATACCTGGAGGTCAGGTGTGTATAGGAGGTGGGTATACAGAGCCCCCTCTTGCAGTAGCTAGTATACCTGTAGACAGGTGTGAATCTCAGGTAGATATACAGAGTCCCCCCTCTATTCACACATCAAAGGGGACCCAGTGTATCTCTACATAGTCCTACTGGACAAGGTACATCTCTGTCTCATCCCTCCCTCCGACATCAAAAGAGCTGCACTACCTGAGAGGGGGCTACTACACAGACCGTGTACAGCAGAGGGTGGTCATCGAGACAGGGTGTCTACTGACCCACAGAACCAGCTCCTGTACACCCCTCCCCTCCCATACACACAACTTCAAAGGGGGACAAATTTACAGAAAATCAGAATTATGTTGGATACAACAAATCAATCTAATTATAATTCTAGCACTCTTCTTAAACATCTTCTGAATATAAGAAACTGATTATTATTTATTTTGAAAGAAATACAAAAACAATTTAAAATGATATTTGTTTTTCCAATTTCCTCGTAGCTCATTAAGTTATGAATAACTGTTAAAACTAGAAAACTGACCAGTCAGAAAGGGCCCCGCTATGACAATTAATATAGAGAAGTGTAAAAAACTTTGAATTCCATCCTCTTTATATTAACAATGATGAAAAATAAATGCCCGGCATAAGATGTAAAGAACTTCAATATATAGGATCTCATGATTTGTAGTTGGATATGATTTTCATCCAACAATTAAAGTGTTAAACTGAGGGGTAAAAATATAAGGGTGCAGCTCATGGAATGAGAGTTTAATTTGATTTACATTTTAAAAAAAAAATTTGTAAAAGTAACAACTGTATTTTTAAAATTTCAAGATAATTCCTGAATGTCCAAAAACTCTAAATAGTAACCTTGTATCTGCATAGAACAGGGATAACCTCATGTCTTATAAAAAAAAAAAACTAAATTAAATGTGTATTTAAAAAAGATTTAAACAGGTGTTTTACAAAATGCAAGCCATCAGTGAACGCAAATACATTGTATCACCCAGGGTTGACCTTAACTTCAAAACAAACATCAGTTGCAGACAAAGGTGTTCATTAATCTTCATATGACAGATAGAGATAAGCCTCTATATTTTCTGCAGCAGGCAAGATAATTAATCCCAGGGGGTTAATTGTTCTGCTCTCTCATCCTTTTCTTCTAAATTACAATAACATTTTTTTTTTCAGAAATGACAGAAAGGGGTTATTATCTGATTACCTGTTAAAATTAACAGCATTAAGGCAGAAAAAAATAAAATAAATAATTGAAAAATAAAATAGTGAAAAAGGATACTTGTTATATTATATCTTGATTTTAGAATTTAATAAAATTATCATAAATCATTGTGTACGGTATTTTAACCAAAATAAAGTATGAATATTATATTTTAACTCCATATTTCAAAGAATGTACACAATACTACACATATCATTCAAAATTGACCTTAACTTCAAAACAAAGTTCATTTGCAGACACAGGCAGTGCAGTAATTAATCTCAATGTGACAGATAAAGATAAAGCTTAGGATTTTCTTCCTGTGGAAAGTTAATTAATCCCAAAGGACAAATATTGCACAGCCTTCCAAGTATACAATGGTAACATTCTCAGCAGTTATCTCTCTTTGCCCATTCATTCTTATGCATAGTTAAGGAATCTACCCCACCCCCCAGCTCCAAACCAAAAGACATAGAGAACCAAACTTAGCATCAAAATATGTAGTTCTGTCTACTGAACTAATATACCAAATTTGAACTTGATTGGGCAACCATAAAATAAGTTATTAGAAAAAAACAGAAAATTTGTGGACGGAAGAGTGACAGACGGACGGACGGACAGAGTGATTACTATAGGGCACCCGCAAATCCTTGCAGGGCCCTAAAAAAACAAAACTTTTTTCACATGATAAACAGATTGATAGGTCTTGTGTAAATAGCTTATAATATTACAGAAGGTTTTAAAAAAATATTTTCAATGACAGATCGAATTGACTAATTCTTCCTTTGATCAGTATTTACTGATTGAAGTAAAAATACATTTTCCTCATTAAGCACATGAATTAATATGGTATATTTCAATGTACCTCAATATTTTTTAAAATAAAATTCAATCATTTGAATTAAATTCATTATGAGGGTTTATGTTACATTCATAATTATCATCATCTTAGCAAGTTTTAAGCAAAAAAAAACTAAACAAAGCAAAAAATACCCTGAAAAACAGAATAATTTTATTAAGGTGGCTTGGTGGTTGACAAATTAATAATAAGATCTGCCTTCAACTTTAACTATATGATATTTTTGGCCTCAAACTAACAATTGGTGAAGAAAAATCCTAACATTTTAGCTCTGAAATCTGGACATTCTTCTATTATCTATCTTTGTATAGATAAAACAACCTTAAATTTTAACTATATGATATTTTTGGCCTCAAACTAACAATAACTCAAGAAAAATCCTAACATTTTAGCTCTAAAATTTTGACAATTTCCAATTATCTATCTTTTACATAGAGCTCTTCTTCATAAGGAGTTAAGGTGGAATAACACACCTGGAAAAAGTCACTCATTAACAGGAAATTTTATGATAATGTAAAATATAATGATAAATAAACTGTACAAATGTCAAATAAGTGAAAAATTTGGAATTTGGGAATAAAAAATGAATAACTAAAATAATTAGTTCAGTAAGTAACAACAAAAGCCCCTGCGGGATTCGAACTCGGGATGAACGGATCACAAGTCTGACACTCGGCTATGGAGTAAGTTACATGTTTCAGTTCATAAAATCCTTTTAATAAAACAAAATATCGTTTTGATCAGCGGCCTATTTGTGATGATGTGTTTTATTCCACCTTAAATACATTTAGCCTAAACAATGGCCATGACCATCCAGCCCTAATAAGCAAAATATTCAGAATGATTCCAAAATAATTAAGATTTTCTTCATTTTTCTTTACACTAAATTAAGATACTAGTTGCTTAGAAAAGACATCTTTTTCTTTGTAATCTAAAACTGAAGCTCTCTGCTTTATTATTGGCAAACACATATGAGCTCAATACTTATGACTGTGTAGAAGTGCATCTCTTCATCATTATAAACTATGTCTGGGTTGATTTTAACTCGATCCAGTTTTAAACATTTTGGATATCCAACTATGTCTCACAATTTGTTTATCATGAATATCTGTTTTTGAAGTTTTTGTACAATGAATCAAAAGTGTTCATTTCCTTCTTGGTAAACAACTATTGAACAGATTCCATGTTTCATGGGATCACTTAGAATAGTCTTGTTTCCACAGGTACTCATGTTGATACTGGTAGCCTTGGTAACAGTTTTTGGAGCAGGTATACACACAGAGGGTCCCCCAGTCAATGCTGGCGCCAACCTGGTCCACCCCCAGGTGACTCAGTAGCTGGGGCATCACCTACAGACACACACACAAAAACCCACTCTCAGAGGCATGGCCGCATACATACAATTAACACATTTATAGTAATAAATGATTTATAGTGACTGGTTTTTTTTTTAATTCACAGTTTAAAATGCTTAACTAAAGTATTTCCAATTGTCAGTGTCAGATGTCAAGATTTACCACTCAGTAAAAATGTACAGAGCACACATTTCTTTGTTATGTAAAATGTGCAACCCATCTAGGTTTCAATTTCCTATGAAGGATTGATGGTAGCTAGGTCATTGACATTGAACCCTATCGATTGGAGCAGGGTCACCTTGACACACACTGTTAACATCTTCTGAGGCCTGTTCAGCAGAGCAGAGCTGCATTCAAGATCGTAGCTGCTATGCAGGGCTAAATAGTTAAACAGTTATAACCTAGCCTACATAGACATTTATAGCCTAGATATTTTATGCTAAGCATCAAATTCAAGATGGCCACCTTAGTTACCACTTCGTAACAAACATGAAATCTATTTCATGTTTCATGAAATCTATTTATTTAGTGACATTTTGTTCATCCCTTAAGTTATAATGAATAATTTCCGCTTGAAATTAACAAATTTTGTCGAACTAATTACCGGTAGACCGTAGTCTTTAGTTGAGTATTTCTATTTCAAATCTGAGACCTAGCAGCTAACCTAGCAGTCCGTTCAATAGACCTAGATATTTCCAATCTAGCAGCTAGGCTAGCTGCTACGATCTTGAAAGCAGCCCAGGTGCTCACCAGAAATGCCTCTATGCATATTACACAAATTTTGGCGAGCGACTCATGAGCATCAATCCATCTGCTAAACAGGCCTCTGCAACTCTTCATGTGCAGAATACAGATTTTTTTAAATGAAATCTTCTCACTTTGATATAATTGTACTAGTTTTCAGTGTCTGTAGAATATACAATTATCATCTTGGTACTGTATATTTTGTCCATCTGGACATCAAATCAAACTGATAATTCCATTCTGTATACAATGTCATGTCTTTACAGTTTATCAGAAATGGTGAGACTATAACATAATGGTTTGATGTAGAATATATTACATGCATGTATATTGATTAACATTAAGCCTTGACACGTTCTTTAAATTTCTGATTCTGTTTGACTTATAATATGACCTGTATTGATAGAAAATTCAAGTTGTTCGTAAGAATTGTTTCAGTCTATGAGACCAACCTGAAACTCAAACTGTCGTTTGGCTCCACAGGTGCATTGTGGGATATTGTCTGGTTTGTTGTCATTGGATACAAACAAAGGACTGCCTCCACGGTCATATCGCAAAACCTAGGCGGAACAATTACAACTCATTTAACATATCGTTTGGACTATTTTATCACATGCAATATTGCAAGTTCTCATTCACTTTTTTCAGACAAACTTTTAATATACCTTTAAAATATATGCAAAGAAAGTGTTGCAAAACAGTGGGACTATTCCCTAACGTAGAAAGGACCTTTAAATATTCGTATCGCTTGAGAGCCACATCTAAATATTGACACATTACGTAGACGACTATATTTGCATAGCGGGTATGTTCCCTATGGAGGCAAAATAAACAAACATTTTACGCGCATTTCTATCAAACATGGCAGCCACCAAATAGTTAGAAAGATAACCATATACTTGTTTTTCTTTATTCGAATGTTAACATATATCAATTTGAATACTACTGTCCAGCGTGTTTAAATTATCATTCTTGAGATACATGAATAAATCTTATTCAGGCTCTTCAAAACCGTCACATCCTATGTTTCTATAGTATCTAAATATATGCTAAGTCTAGTAAAAAAAAGTACAAATTTTCCGTACATATTTTCAGTTACCTATTGCTTCATCACCGATTCAAACTTTCTTAAATGATTTTGTTTGCTTTTTAACAACCTGTGCATGTATAACTTTGAAATCAGCATACCAGTTTATTTCATAAAAAGGGTGAAAAATTAACTTTCTACATTGATGCATACTATACACATTGTTTTAGAATCTTATGTTCAGAAGAAAATGTTTTTCAAGTTTATAACGGGGACTTCACACAGTAATGTTGAAAACAAAATAAGCAGGCATGCAAAATATTACATTAACAAGAGTTTAAATAACTTTATTCTGACATTCTTAAATTATCTCTACACATTACCTTTCCATGCGATTAAAAGAAATAACTTTTTTTTAAAATTCCAACTTTTTCGGGATTCGAACCCACTCAAAAATATAAGACACGGTTTTAGTCTATTCTAACTGTGTTACCACTCGACTATCCTAGACATGAATTAAGAAGGGAAAAGTTTTTAGATTTCAAAGGTATTAATATTTTTTCCAAAAGTCAGATTTATTAAAAATATGCCTCTTTGAAAAAAAAATCGGAAAAGGCACTTTTCAAGAAATTGTCTTACTCCAAACGTTAAGATGAAATTAGTTTTGTTTCAAGGAGGCATTTTTTCACAATATTAATGAGGATTCCCCTTTTATATAGCGTGAATTCTGCCACATTTGTCTGTGTCACCATTAGTTCAAACTTTCCAAATAAAGAAGATGGGGGAACAAGATGGCACAAATGCCCATTCGGTTTAGTAGTGTAATACAATTTTGAATTTATTTTTCCCGAATTAAATCTATTCAAATATATTATAATAAAACTTTGCAAAAGCAAAATTTCTAACTGTAGTCATTTTTAATATATTTAACAAAAAATAAGAAAAAAAATATTGTCGGAAATTTTGGTGGTATCGAACCCGTAACATAAAAACCCTAGATATATAAGGTTAGCTTATGACAGGTGCTCTAGCCACTGAGCCATTTTAGACACAACAAAGTGGGCTTTTTAAATATTATGTGTGACTATTATAAAGGCCACGAACTACCGGACTTGTATTATTTTTTCAAAACGTTCCATTGTTGGGATACAAAATGATATTTTTAATGTATAGTGGGTCATCTCTCCACGTTTTTGTTGATTGAAATCGGTTTGTTTTCCAATAGACCTTATTCAGACTATGAAAAAAATATGGAGCACAGACCCACTCTATAAAAGAAAATGCCCTGAAGTTCTAAAAAATGACAGTATTTGCAGGTTTTGAAACGTACACGCCTGTTTGAGTCAACATATTCCAAGTATTGAACATACCTATAGGTTAAAAATCAATGATTCGTTAAATATATATTGTTTTCAATGATTAAAAAAAAACCCATCAGATTTATTGATACTTTAATTTTTCAGTAGCCTGTTCGACCGCGTATGGGCATTTTACACGCCTTATCCACCCATCTTCTTTTACACTGCTTTATGTACAACGTTGCATGAAAAAAAGATTTACATCGAATTCTGTAACTTTGATTTTTGTATTTTATTTGCAACTCCTTTAGGGAAAATTAGCATAGGAATTGCAACACCTTCTTTAAACAAATTTCTGTGGAATTATGAACGGAAGTGGTAGCTCATTATTTGTGGATATTTCTAACCCACGTACAAATTAATATCCCCACTGAATTTTGAAACAGTTTTATTTCGTACCATATTCATTTTGTAAAAATGCATCCCAATCTAGCAGCAGAATTGTAGCTCCACAGGAAAATCAAGTTGACGGACCTTAGAACTATAGGTCCATCAATATAAATAACTGTATGGCACGCAACTTTTTGTGAGCAATAAATATACATGTTTTTATATGATTGAACCTGAAGCTCCACGGTCTGTCAACCTGAATTTTATGTGGAGCTTCAGTTCTGCAGCTAAACACCAACCCTTTCAAAAATTGATAATCCACAAAAAATTGGCCCCCACAAAATTGAATGATTCCACAGTCAAATCTAATTGATTACATGTATTTCCTGGAGGAGAGTTTGGTAAACCAAACATCCAAAGATGTTAGAATTAGACTTAAAGCTGAACACTGCTGGCAAATAAGAACCATCACACATGTATATAAACCCTTCAAATCTGCTTGCACACCCGAAACTTGTGGCCTACATGTACCGTAGTACCGTATTCCTTTTATGATATTTGGATTTTGTGCATTTCTCAATTTTTGTGCACATTCTGTTTGTAAATAATGCATTGACCTGCTTATTTGATGCAAGTGATCTACTGTCCTGGAAAATGTACTGAAAATTTGTCAAATTCATAATTTCATAGCCACTAAACACTGAACATTACGACCTCATTAGGATTGAAGCCTTCATTACAATAATGTAATGCATGCATGTACTACCTGATCGGGAGCGTGCTCGACCCGCTTCCTGAACTTGCTAAAGGTCCTGTCTTCTGATTGGTTGGACATTTTCTCCAGCTCCTCCGGAGTACAGTCCTGTAACAGTGAACTCGCCTTGTCCGATGTCAGAAACGAACTCAGCTCTTCTTTCTTCTCAGACTCTGACTTTTCTTCCTTCTTCTGAAACTCTTCTTCTTCAATCAGTAGTTCATACTCTGGAAAGAGAACCTGTGATCTCTTCGTAGATCCGTCCTCTACAATGTACAGTAAAAACATACATCAATATCAAATTTATATAAATAAAAATAATTCTACGTTTTTAGCCAACTTTGAAGATTAATAATAAAATTGCAAGAGCAATATAATAGGTTCAAAATGCAAATTCGAAAAATTCAGAAATATGTACGATAGAAAATAACAAAAAAACTTTGATTATCAAAATATCCCCTCTAAGTCAAATCTTTTGTCATTTGCAATAGATCCTTTGGATGGAGGACCTGGGACATGTAGGAGCTACAGTTCCATATGTATTAAAAAGTTGCAATTTAACATACTTGTCGCAATATTTCATTCCAAAATTTTCCCCACACATTTTACTACAGATATTGTCACATTTACTTGCCTCTGATACTGTAGATTCCTTATTAAATGCGAGGAATTAATATATCCGCATAAAATCGCAAGAATCAACTAATGTGAACTTTAAAATCTTAATTGTTTTTATTTTCAGACAGTTTAGAACTACATGAAATTATAACAAAAAATTGTTGCTCACAATTTTATATTCTCACGATTTGATGGAAAATAACGGACTTGCGGAACTAAGTACTCGTTCAAAAAATAGGGAATTTACAGTATTAATTTAAACAACATTATCAGCCCTGTAAAATAGAGTGGTTGAGTTTATTTACATATGTCAAATGGTGACCTTGATCTGCTAGTAAATTAATCATACTTCTTCATTTTCCGTGGTTGGATAGTATTTTTAAGAGAAAATTTCAGGAAAGTAAAGATGTGACATCAGTCTGAGGAACTTAATGGTAATACATGTACATGTACTGGTAATTATTTCTCAAAAAATTGCAATACAGCTGCTTGGTCCAATTTATATCAAATTTTTTGAAAGCTTATAAACGACATCTTTGCTAGCCAAGGGTGACAATCCACGGTCTTTCTCTATTCACCAAATAAAGAATCACCGTGGATCATTACCCTTGGCTAGTGAAGATGATAAATGATGGCTATGGTAAGAATGTGCACAAGAAAACACATTGCAGTAGTTTACCAGTCAATGAAGCCATATTCATAGATTTATCTGCCCTTGATTGATGATAAGACTTAAAAATATGAATATGTATGGACGGTTGATCTACTATTGCAATGAGTAGCTTAAGATTAGAATAGCGATACTATAGTTGAACACCTCTCTCTCTCTCTCTCTCTCTCTCTTTCTCTCTCTGAATGTTACCATTTAAAAAAAAATATAACATATAATACCAGCCAGCAGAATCGTAAACCAGTCACTGATGTCAACAATTTACGTGTTTGAAAAAGTTTATCAAGTAAATTATTCTGTAACGCACAGAACCGATAATCTCTTAAAGATTTCTCAAAGAAATGAAGTACCTGGTAATTATCACTTGATTGAATTGAAATAGGTATGGACAATTAATACCGCCTTACAGAATTGATGCTACCTTAAATGACTGGTGTCTTGTATTCACAAAGGGTGCATTTGATTGAATGATATGAATACCTCGAGTTGCCAGAGTTGTCAATAAAACACATATTGTATGACACTAGTGCTGAACATTTGAAAAGTTTACTCCTGCTTCTAGTGAAAGCACAAGATTTTCAAGATGGCGAAAAAAGATGAGCAAGAAGAAACAGTGTTTTGTCTGTTTTACCATGAGCGCATGTTTGTCTATTGATCTCCTTTTAACATAAGCTTATATTTATAAATACTAATGTAGATGATAACCCGAGCAAGAGTGGGAATTGACACTTTACACATTATTATGATATAATGCTTAATAATTTGAACCATATTTTTTTGTTCATTTTTGTAGAGACTCTGTTCAATTTTTTTCCTTATCTTATTTTTAAAAATTGAAATAAAAAACAAACTACTTTTTTATTGTATTTATTTCAAAGCAGTGAATGGGTATTTAGTGTATCTCTCTCTTAATTTGGTTCTTTAGGTCAATATTCAATATAATTTCTATTACTGTCCCAAATAAGAATTTCAGATACAAACAATCTGCAGGGGGGCATCCCCATTAAACTTCCCCGTTTTATACATACATCATTTATCCATATAGACGTAGAATACAATAATCTGTTCATTAATGTTTACAAATTAATGTCTGTCGTGGTTTGAAAATCTATGAAATTAAAACACGCTAGGTTATGCATTTTTATCCATTTGCATGCATATTTTAAAACAAAGTTGTCAGATACAAAGTATCTGCCAGATGGTTAACTTGCTCTACACTTTCCGCCATAATGTCAATTAGTCAACCCGTTTCTGGCCACCCTGCTCTAGAAAGTTCTTTCCATTGATACTAAAGTCGCAATAATTGTTCCATTTATAATATTTATTAACTTTTTGTATTAATCAAAGTCCAATCCAAGGTATCTGCTCGCGATGCATGATGAACTCGTCCTACACTTTTCGTTAATTTTGTCAATCCGCGTTCTTGGTAACCCCGTTCTGGAAAGTTCTCTCACCAGAGGCCATGCTTTCCAAGCGAATGAGTATCAAAACTAAAATCGGCCACTAAAGAAACGAATTGACTCATTTTATTTTCTCAACATTTGTCAAATATTAATTTTTATGTATTATCTAAATAGGCTCACAGTAAATATTTTCCCTCTTTGCGTAATCATTCAATATTATTTCATTGCAAGTATATAATATTTTGATCGAGACTATCCCTGACTTGGATCTGCCAAAGCGTGTTCACCACCTTACTCTCATTTTTGCTATTTCGGGCTTGTTTATTAAAAACGAAAGTAGGTTTTTAATTAATTTCACAATAATAACTTATCAGCTAAAATTCAATTATACCTTACGGACATCATCACATATGTGTTGATATACCAAAGGTGTAAGCAGTTACTCTGGTGCAGGTGTTTTGTAGTTTATTTGCAAAATGCCTTAATTTATAAGTATAGATACAACTACCATTAAAAGGAGTACAATAGATAAACCTGCGCTGACTATGTATTAAGTCAGTAAAAAAGTGGGTGTACTCATTTACCCATTGGAGATTCAAGAAAATGTAATGACCCCTACCTATGACAATGACTTCATTCTTTGTAAAAAATGAACTTTAAATTGATTTAATTTCATAAAGTTACAGTTAAGACATTGACAATTCCTACAATTAAAAGAAACATTTTAAACATTTATTTTGTCGCAATATTTAAATGTCCTTAAGCATGTTAAGTGCAGTCATCCTTTGTTTTAAAAACAAACGACACAAAAGGGTTGCTATTTCACTAGCCCCTTATTAACATTTGCCCCTGATGTCGAGGCGGCTCTGATAGTTTTACAATTTTGTCATCGCTATAAATAAACGTCATAATGTTTTGGCAAATGAAAAATTAAATGTGTACACTTTGTTCACTAATATTTCTGAAGTTTGTTTTTGTTTAAGATCAATGCTTAACATTAATCATTCAGGGTACGAATCCATTAACTGTTCCCTTTTCTAAACATTCCCATGATGGAGACCGATTCTGCTGGTGTAAATAGGCAAAAGTCTAACTTTATAAGATAATTGGTTTGTATGGAAAATTATATGATACTGTTTAGCGAAAAAATTGGACCATGCAGCTATAAAATAATATCAAAATGTCCAAAACTAGCGTTAATCTTTGTGATTTGGTCCATGGAGTAAGTTGTTCTTATCAAATATACATTTATTTAACACATATATGTATGTACCTACCTTCAGAGTTGGAGCAATTTTGTTTGTGTCCATTTTTCCAATCAATAACCTGATGTTCTTTAGAACAGTAAGAGCGAGAGTGACATTTAGCACAACATTTCGGCCCTGCAATTCCACAGACCGCACATAGGTTATCCCCCTTACTGGGGATGGGCGTGGCAGGAGTTGGGGGGTCGGGGCTGTAAAAGTCATTGTCTCGTGGAAGCTGAGACCTCACCACACAGAAAGGTGCGTTGGAGTTTGGCTGGTGACAGTTCGGGTTCTTACACAGAAAAACAAAAACCGTCCGATGAAAAGCATTGCTGTCATCCTCAACTGGTGCATACACTTGAAGTAAAAATATGCATATCCCACTGCATTTCGGACATTGTAGTTGATTTGGGGAAGGTAATGGTGCAAGTGACAACCATGCAGGCCTTCCACCGATTTTACTGGGGAAATGTTGACATGTTAAATTTTCTGGGTCAGTTTTTTCCACAAAACCCAAATCCACGTGCGATTTCTCTGCCATGTTTACGTTCGTTCAAATGCAATAGAGAACAAGAATAAGACCCGAGGAGTTCCGGATAGGTAATATTTTAATCATTTAGGCGTTTGTCATAAGCTCGATTTTGCATAAGGTTGTGGAACTTTCGAGAAAAAGGAGTTCAAAAGTGAAAGTAGAAAAGCGTCGAAGCAAACAACTCCGCAGTTACTTCGGCGAGGATTTTTTGGTGCATAATGTCCGGCCATGGTCACAGCCACGGAGGAGGGTGTGGGGGAAATCACGACTGTGATGAGCACCTGACAGAGGATCAGCTGGCAGCGGCGTACAGCCTTTATACTAAGATAAACATGGAAGCAGTCCAATGCCTGAACACCGACAGTCCGGCAAAATGTGTCTTCAAACCCTGGGACCAGAGACTTGACAGAGAAAAGGTGAGGGACACAACATTGATTCTTATAAATAGATCTAATTGTCTTTTACGATGCGACCGTTGGGGCGAGCGCAGCATAAATTACACACGGGTATATATGTATGTTTCAGACATATGTAAATAATAAAAAATAAATTCTATTTCTATCAGGTTGCGGCCACTATCAATCGTTGATGACACTGCCACTTTGGTGCACGTCCAAAATTAAAGAAAATAAAAATAAATTCTGTATTAGTATCTAAAGTATGCAAATGATATGCAAGCAAAAACAACACGATCAATTTAATCAGGTACTTAAGCAACCTTCGTTAAAGGGTTGTTACCAAAAGGATGCAGTAAATGATTAAAAATAAAAATGTTTAATGCTGCAGTATGCATGGATAAAAATTTATGGTTTATGGTGTGGTCGGGTGAAGGGCCAAGCTGATAATAACGTGATAACAGTTACATGATCAGATTCATTAGAAACATGCTCAGTTGGATGTAGCTGTAGGTCTGTAGCTCCCAGTCTGAAAGAATTTGCATGGATGACCTGGGAGCAATGCCTCCCATTGTAAAAATCTGCAATTTACGGTGCACCAAAAAATGCACTAGTTTTGGACAAATAACCCATATTTACACACAAATTCTGTGGAAAAAATTAGTACCAATAAACTCTTCAGTCAATTTATTGATATCAATTGATATCGGTACTTTACTTGCCTAAAACTTTCTCTTAAACACGCTAACCGACCTCGGAAATTAAAGTATGTTAAATTCACGTGGAGATCAAGAGTCGCTATTTTTACATGTAAACAAACTGCACCACTTCAATTTACGGGGCTGATGATGGTATCTATAGTAAAATGTCCAAGAATTTTTTAGGAATCAAGTATTTGTATAAAATTTGTTCGAAAAAAAAGTTAATCAGTCCAAATCTAGCGCAGTTTTTTGTGCGCCGTAAATTGCAGATTTTTACAATGGGAGGCACTGTAGCTCCCAGGTCGTCCATCCAAATTTTTTCAGACCAGGAGCTACAGACCTGCAGCTAAGTTGGATATGCTCATTTATTTATTCATTAGTATCATTATGCTAAATGTTGTATGCTCTGCCTAAATCTAGACACTGTGAAGTCATGCTTGTATATAGAGCAGAAATCACTCAACAATTTCTGTCAAAGTAACCATTTTCTGAACAATTTGCCAAGAATATAGCTTAAAACAACTAGTTTCAAAACAGTTTTTGATTCAGCAGAATGCTTTATTCATCTTTTAAATGCATGACATTCTTAAGAATTAAGATACACTATATATATAGCCATATGCAATTGACACAAAATTGTGGTTACAATTCTGACGAAAGAATTTTCAGCATGTCAAAGAGCAGGTATAGGCCAAATTTTCTCTTCTCCCAAGCGTTGTTGTTAGAATTCACATTGCTTCCTGATGCTTAGTTTACTTAGTATACATAATTTATTATCTTAAAACATTGCATTTGAATGGCATTGAGAGGGGTTTTTGATCAGACAGGGGTTGTTTCAAAACAAATAATCTGAACTTTTTCATTTCAGTGAATGAGATGAGCCTAGTTTGGGCACAAAGGGATTTATAATAAAAAATTATTGTTAAAATATTAAGCAAAAAGTGGTGGAAGTAGAAATTTTGGGAAAGAGTGTAAATCTTCCATCTGGCTATGGTTGAATCGAAGAATTGTCTCATTATGATAGCTGTAATAAAAGTATTAAGTGATGTAAGCAGAACATTTTAAACAGATATTAGCGTTTGGTGAGACCTTTGATTATCAAATCACAGTTTATGTAAAATGTAATTATGATGTTTACAATTACTGATGCAGTCATATCCAACTGTTAAAATTCAAATGGGTTTAAAGGTGAACTATTTATTGGTACATAAAATGTGTTAATTCATCTTTAGAATACTTCATGTGATAGGGCAAGCAGGACCAGAAGAGAGCAATGCAGACTCTGAACTTAGACTTTTTGACTTATTAACGTAATTTTCCTAAAAATTTTGTACATGTACGTAGATGTAGATATATGCAATACAAAAAAATTTCTTGGACATTTTAATGCCGATATCATTACTAATTTGCCTTAGATTTTCTCTTAAATACACTCGATGACCATGGAAAGTGAAGTACCCTAGTATGTAAAATAATAAAATTCACATGCAGATCTAGAGTCTCTATTTTAACATGTGAACAAACGAAACCCTACTTTTAAAATACTTCACTTTACAGGGATAGTAAGATGTTCAGGGACAAGTGATATACGACATCTACAGGAAATTGTCCAAGGAATTTTTGGTATCAAGTATTTGTACATGTACTAAAGGTTATAGGAAATTAGGTTAATAAGTCCAAAATTAGCACATCTTTTGTGTTCCTTATTTGCAAATGTTTTGTACGTGAGGAACTGTAGCTCTATGGCATCTCAGCCTGAATTTTTCCATGGAGCTACAAACCTGCAGCTAGACATGTACAGGTACAATGTATTTAGAAAAAGACATGATTCCAGATTTTAGGGTAAACATTTCTGAATCATATGTAATTCTTCCTAACATGCAATATCTGATATAATTTCAAGCCAAAACTAAATGTTGATGGTTTGCTTTTAGTATGTTGAGAGTGATGCAGATCCCGAGTTACTGTTCAAAATACCGTAAGTCCTGCACACCTTTTATCAATTATATAATTAAAAGTGTGTTTCTCTGTAAAAGTCAATTAAGTTTACTGGTGCATATTTATAGCAATGAATGTCATTATCTGTTGCATGCATTACAGATTTACGGGATGTGTGAAACTGAAGGGCATCATTGTGATTGGTGGAGGAGGAGAGAGCCACCCCAACAAGATGAGATTGTGAGTACCCAACATCTTGTTCCCAGTCTATCTCAGCTTGTCTCAGTCTCTCAATTCTGTCTCACTCTAAGTCTGTCTTGAATAACTTGTCTCAATCTGTGTTGTCTGTCTCTGTCTGTCAAGTTTTGTCTTGGTCTGTCAAGTCTATTTTAGTCTGTCTCAACCTGTCTCAGCTTGTCTCTGTTTTGCATGTGTCAGTCTGTCTCAGTCTGTTTTGCCTGTGTCAATCTGTCTCAGTTTGTTTTGCCTGTGTCAGTCTGTCTCAGTTTGTTTTGCCTGTCTCAGCTTGTCTCAGTTTGTTTTGCCTGTGTCAATCTGTCTCAGTCTGTTTTGCCTGTGTCAGTCTGTCTCAGTCTGTTTTGCCTGTGTCAGTCTGTGTCAGTTTGTTTTGCCTGTGTCAGTCTGTGTCAGTTTGTTTTGCCTGTGTCAGTCTGTCTCAGTTTGTTTTGCCTGTCTCAGCTTGTCTCAGTTTGTTTTGCCTGTGTCAGTCTGTCTCAGTCTGTTTTGCCTGTGTCAGTCTGTCTCAGTTTGCTTTGCCTGTGTCAATCTGTCTCAGTCTGTTTTGCCTGTGTCAGTCTGTCTCAGTCTGTTTTGCCTGTGTCAGTCTGTGTCAGTTTGTTTTGCCTGTGTCAGTCTGTGTCAGTTTGTTTTGCCTGTGTCAGTCTGTCTCAGTTTGTTTTGCCTGTCTCAGCTTGTCTCAGTTTGTTTTGCCTGTGTCAGTCTGTCTCAGTCTGTTTTGCCTGTGTCAGTCTGTCTCAGTCTGTTTTGCCTGTGTCAGTCTGTCTCAGTTTGCTTTGCCTGTGTCAATCTGTCTCAGTCTGTTTTGCCTGTCTCAGCTTGACTCAGTCTGTTTTGCCTGTGTCAGTCTGTCTCAGTCTGTTTTGCCTGTGTCAGTCTGTCTCAGTTTGTTTTGCCTGTCTCAGCTTGTCTCTGTTTTGCCTGTGTCAGTCTGTCAGTTTGTTTTGCCTGTGTCAGTCTGTCTCAGTTTGTTTTGCCTGTGTCAGTCTGTGTCAGTCTGTTTTGCCTGTGTCAGTCTGTCTCAGTCTGTTTTGCCTGTGTCAATCTGTCTCAGTCTGAATTGTTTGTCTCTTTCTCAGTCTGTTTCTGTTTTATCTTTTTTAGTCTATTACTTTAAGGATGACGTTTACTCAGAATGAAAAAAAATTCCACTGATGATAATGAAAAACCAACTACTGTGTGTTATAGACCTTTTATTGTAGTGTTATTTTTCATTTTCAAAATAGTAGGTCAATGACCTACTTTTTGAGCTAATGGCCATTGTATATTTTTGGAAAATTAAAGGAAAATCACTTAAAATTTTACACTATGATTGAGATTTTCTTAATTGTGAAAATAATACAAATAGCTCAACACTTTTGAAAATGAAATACAATTTATGAATGGCAGTGACACTAAATACATACAAAGCATTAAGTTTTCCTTCACAATTTTCATAAATATCCCAGTCCGAATTTCCTCTATCACTTTTCAAATTCCTACCCATTTTTGATCCAATTTTACAAAAAATTGAATGATGATAATACAAAAACATTTATAGTATTAAACTACTTATATTGATCTTATTCTGTTGGCATATAATGTAACGTGCAAGGGGGTCACTGCCTGTGATCCCCCGCGGGCCCGTACCCGAGATAGAATCGGATAGCCCTGATTGCTGCCAATATTTACAAGTGCAGGCTTTAATCACCGCTCCTGCACATATATAGGGACTCAACGTTACGCAGGCAGGGATGACCACACACCTACGCAACTGAACAGGTACCAACGTTAACGCAAGCAGGGATGACCGCACACTTGCGCCAACAACGCAACCTAACGCAAGCAGGGAGTGCCGCACACTTGCGCTAGAAAGGCCAGAACACCAGCAGGGATGACCACACACTAGTGCTCCGCCGCAACCACCACCAATACAAGCAGGGATGACCGCACACTTGTATTAATGCGATACAGAGCAGGGATGACCGCACACTCTGTATCGTAGGTTAGATAACACGAAGATTAGATAGAGCAGGGAAGTCCACACACTCAATCTAGCCGTACCTGTTCAAGTTTTACCCCAAACAGTCGTTCTCGTAACGCATTTGACACTGTCCCTATATATGTGCTGGCCAAGAATAATTTGTGGTATCTAAAAACGGGAAATCGAAAATAAACAAACAAACTAGACCTAACCTAAAACTACTTATGCCAAAAAACTTATTTACAAAGAATATTTATTATTGTAAAACAATAATCATCACACTAATTGGTAATTATTGGAAACAATAATTAAATCATCAAAAATCAATAAATCAAAGGGGAATAACTTTAACCAAAAATATATTAATAAGCTGCCCGCTTCACTACCCCCACCTCAGAATTTTGCGTCCTCGCAAAACTAAAATCAAAACTCCCAACTTCACAAAAAGGTGAAGTGATATCCCAGGTAAAAAAAATACCCCCCCCAAAAAATAACAATAAGAAAAAAAAAATGGCCCTTTCTCTCCTGGACAACGTGCACACAGCACAACTGCAACTGACAGACACAAATTGCATTGTATCACCTCAAGCTTTACACTTCAACTTTCCGTCTTGCACTAGACGTCTTCCACCTCTTGTGGAACATCTGACTCTCTCTCAAGTCAGGAATTCCCAGCATTGTGACTTCACCAGGCATATTATCCGATGCCTGCAATCTGCTGCCATCTGCCACGACACCGTGGGGTCTCAACTGTTCGGACGAACTTTTCTTGCCTCTTCTACAGCGAATACCAGGAGATCCTCTTTCCATGCCTTTGCGCCTGCGACCATTCTTGCATCTTCTGGCCAACTTCCACTCGGGGTCCTTTTCTTTGCCTTTAGCTGACTTTAGGGTTCTGCCAACCGTAACACTGGAGCTGTTTGCAATAATCTTCTCGCAACGAACTTGGTCCTTAACCATTTTTCTCTCGTTGGAGTTTGGCACAGACTTTACGATACCTACGCGGTAGCATCTATTGGACAAGTCTTCAACAAGTTGCTGTGCTACATCACCGTTCTGGGGTTCATCATGTTGACCAGCCTTCTTTCGACTGTAACTGGAATCACTCTTACAAGTCTGGTTTTCTGCTCTACTTCTACGCCGCCTTCGTAATTGCTTGGACTTGCTTTGCTTTCTCACTACGCAATCTCTCCACAGGTGTCCCGGTTTTCTGCAAAAATAGCATAACCTACGTTTATATGATGAGGCGGTATCCTGTGCATTATCCTTGCTGCGTTGAAGCTGTAAATCCCTCAAATCCGTCTGGAGAGACTCGATCTTAGCAGACAGTGCTTTTACCAGTTCCACTAGCTTATCAGAGGAGGGCTCAACATTGAGATGGCGTGCATAGCATTTCCTCTCTGCTCTTCGGTGCGCCTCCAATTCAACAGCTAGCTTCACTGCATCGTTCAAGCTTCTCGGTCTGGATTGCTGTATACGAATGCGCACCTCAGAATTGTCCAGCGCGTCCACAAAGTGATCTCTGGCTAACGTATCTCTGAATTCAAAAGTGGCAGTTGGGTATGCCATGTTTGCAAGTCTCTGGATGGCCTGTCCCAGCTCTGAAAAAGTTTCACCGTCTCTCTGATGACGCTCTCGCATTTGCACTCTGTAGAGCTCTGCTTGACTTGGTGGAGCAAATCTATCTTCCAAAGCTAACACAAGTGTTTCGTAGTCTGGTTTTTCACCCTTTGGGATATTACCAAGACGTCCTTGTGCACTGCCTCGGAGGGAAGCTGCCAGGTAGAGACCTTTGGTAGCGTAACTCCAACCATTTATTTCAGAACAGGCTTCAAAGTGCGCATGGTAATCGATCCATTGACCACTGCCATCATAAGTAGCTGGTGTGATGGAATTTTGCGCTTCGTAGGCATCTTCCAATGTACTGCTTATCACGGGGCTTGTGAACCTTTCCCGAGACTTCCAAAACGCATCAGCTCTGTGCAAAGACCAAGTGTTGTATTCGTCTGGCAAATGACTCGTCTTCCTATTTGGTGCACTGTACAGCTCAAAATAGTCAGGAAACATCTCGTTGCTGCGCGGGTTTGCATATGTTTCATTAGCAGAGTGATGATCGCACAGGTATTCCTCGTCTTTGCGCATGGTGTTCC
Organism: Magallana angulata; assembly: GCF_025612915.1. Lineage (NCBI taxonomy): Eukaryota > Metazoa > Mollusca > Bivalvia > Ostreida > Ostreidae > Magallana > Magallana angulata. The sequence goes on from NC_069120.1 coordinate 55,789,283, forward strand.
CTTCAAAACCTCTGATCAGAGCGCGTCTTTCATGCACTGGGGTCTTCATGTCACTGCGCTCCCGCATCTCCGCAATCTTCTCCCGTAGAAAGGTTATCTCTTTGTCAATGTCGTCCATTTTCCCTCTCTGCAGCAATTCTAGGGTATCCCACCGCTGCCACCAAATTTTATGTAACGTGCAAGGGGGTCACTGCCTGTGATCCCCCGCGGGCCCGTACCCGAGATAGAATCGGATAGCCCTGATTGCTGCCAATATTTACAAGTGCAGGCTTTAATCACCGCTCCTGCACATATATAGGGACTCAACGTTACGCAGGCAGGGATGACCACACACCTACGCAACTGAACAGGTACCAACGTTAACGCAAGCAGGGATGACCGCACACTTGCGCCAACAACGCAACCTAACGCAAGCAGGGAGTGCCGCACACTTGCGCTAGAAAGGCCAGAACACCAGCAGGGATGACCACACACTAGTGCTCCGCCGCAACCACCACCAATACAAGCAGGGATGACCGCACACTTGTATTAATGCGATACAGAGCAGGGATGACCGCACACTCTGTATCGTAGGTTAGATAACACGAAGATTAGATAGAGCAGGGAAGTCCACACACTCAATCTAGCCGTACCTGTTCAAGTTTTACCCCAAACAGTCGTTCTCGTAACGCATTTGACACTGTCCCTATATATGTGCTGGCCAAGAATAATTTGTGGTATCTAAAAACGGGAAATCGAAAATAAACAAACTAACTAGACCTAACCTAAAACTACTTATGCCAAAAAACTTATTTACAAAGAATATTTATTATTGTAAAACAATAATCATCACACTAATTGGTAATTATTGGAAACAATAATTAAATCATCAAAAATCAATAAATCAAAGGGGAATAACTTTAACCAAAAATATATTAATAAGCTGCCCGCTTCAATAATTTATATGAGGTCAATGATCAAAATTTTGAGTTATGGTGTCTTTTCTCGTTTTTAAGCATATTTCAATATTTTTTAAATTCATGCCATACGGTTATTATAATGAATAAAAGAGGTAAAACTACCAGAAAATATGCAAAATTATATAGACTAAAATATAAAATCTTAACTTTAAATATTAAAGAACTTGCAAAAATGTTTTAGCAGAAAACAAAATCTGTAAAATTTAGTCCGAATTTCCTCTGTTCGGCTAAAAGTCTATTTTTGTTTTGGCATAATTCCATAATACAGTAGAAATATCGAATGTTATGTCAATAATAATTCATTTCACAGATACTTTTTGTGTTTAGAACAAATTTTACTCATGACATTGAACTTCATAACAATCCGAATTCGAGAACTCAAACCCTGAGTAAACAACACACTTAAGTCTGTTTGGCTGTCATTTTTTGTCTGCTTCACAAATGTGACGGTCAGACCGGTTCGAATACCGGCGCCAGATAGCTCAGTCCGTCATTATTTCTCCCATCCCGTTACACAATGTTTCAAATATGTTATATTTTCCAAGGTTCAAAAACGCCCCAGAGATGACCTTTGATGATGTAGGTCGGAAGGCAGACCAGGAATTTGAGCTGACACCTGACTCTGAAGGCAATGTACAGTATGGAGTCATGTAAGCATCTATTTATGGCAAATTTTACATGTAATTTTTTAATTTTATAATTGTTTAAAAAAAAAATACATAAACTGGATAATGTACACAGAATATGATTTGCTGGAAGAATGTTTAATTGTGAGAAAATGTTGGGTTTTTTCACTATACAGAGCTGCCAGATTTAATAGTGTTGACACACTGACAATCCACTTTCCGTCCAGCTTTGGAGGAGATAATACCAAGATCTACTACATAGGACTTAAAGGCGACTTCCACGAAGTAAGCAGTCCATTGTTACTTGTAATTTGTTGAAAGAATAACTGCCTACTAGAAATAGGTTTGTTTATAGACTAGTAGTAAATTGGTTATAATGGTATGAATGGTATAGATCCATGATTTGTAAACACCTTGTAGAAGATGGGAGAGGGATCAGGAATTGCTCTATATATTTACCATTTGCCTTCAAATTAAATTTTGCACTGAAGACACTGGAATATACCCAGCATAATGGTACTTTTATCATTTCCTGCAAAAATGTCTTGTGTTTTATTTTAGGCTCCTCGTCAGGAAGTTGTCATAGCAACATACGAAGCTAGACCAATGCCAGATGACCACGACACTAAATCTGACTTTGAAAATTTCCACCACCCTATCAGCTGATGTAGTTGCCTTGGTGATCCTTGTATGCTTTCATCTCAACTGTTGCTGCGTAGATGGGAAGATCTGTTTTTCAAAAAAATTGAATTTATTGAATTAGTTTGTCTCAGGCTAAAACATATCTTTTTGACAAGAGGCCACAGGACTTATGCAGAGACACATGAGTGGTTGAATGAAGTTTACTTTTTTTGTATACATGTAGTTGATGATGAGATTAAAAGTGTAAAATTGAAGATCATGCATTATGTTTTACCATCCAGTGTATAAATGAATGCCATTGAAAGTTTTATTTAATTATGGTATAATGAACACAGGATGGGCTTTATAAAGGCACTAGTGGTACCTATGGTTCTGTTGGTTCATATACATTTTTTTCTGCAATATACTGTAAATGTTTTATGTAACAGTGCCACAAAATGAGATGTTATTGCATGTATTCACAATAACTTGAAAACAAGCTTGCTAACTGCTTTCCAGTACTTTGATTCAACATGTTAGAGGTACCGGTATGAATGACATGAAGCAATGAACTCATTTCAGTGGAAGCCATGGAATGTGACTATTCTTATACATGTGCACGGCATATAGAGATGTACTTGAATTTGCGGAAGCCATATTCCACCAAAAGCGCTAAATAGAATACACAGCCAAATGTAGTACGTTTACAGTATGCTTACAGTAATTTGTATGTCACCTAGGATAATCAATGTCATTTGAAGCATTAAACAAGATATCTGTGAGCCAATGCTCACTAGTGATACCTCCGCTCTGATGTAAATATGCGAAATAAACAAAGTCGTCATTTAACAGGAATTTGATGTCTGATTGGTACAAAAATAGATCACACCTTATGGCATGCCATATCAAAGATTGTGTTAAAATTTCAAGCATCTGCGATTAATAGTTGCTTAGAAATCTTGGACGAAAATTTTTGTTACGGACAGACAGACAGACACACAAGAGTAAAACAGTATACCCTCCTTTGGAGCGGGGGTATAAGAAATAGTGTCAGTGGTGACCCATAGTGTGTTTTTACATGATTGGGGATCATACATGGTCATTCGACTCGCCTCACTCTAAAGCTCTATGGGATTACTTATTAAAATACACTGTTTTGTTTGGATCAAAATTTCCAAACAGTAAGGTCATTTGTAGCATGGTCTTCCAAAGAAGGATGATAAAGATAATACATGAACATTTTTCTGTTAGCATTTTCATTTTTGATGAGTGATCATTTTACTTTACATGTATATGACTTTATTACTGTACAATCAGGTTTTTAAAATTATTTTTAGATCAATGTTACAATTTAAAACAAAACTGATGTTCTTCAAAAATTCTGTGCAGTATCAGTAGCTATCTCATCCTTTTGAACTTGACCAGTAGATGAGTTGTGGTTTCAGAATTTAATTACGGTATAGGTTCAGGAAATGGCAGGTTGCACTAGTTTGCAAAATCTCAAGGATCCTTGATGCATTAAGATAATTCCAAAACATTAAGTTGAAAACAAATAACAAGATGTATGTACCAGTACACAAATTTGATATAAATTTATTGCATATTAATGTAAAGGGTTTGTCTTTATAATTATAACAAAACTTTGTGTATATAATCTACACAACCAAAGATTAATGACCCATCAAATAGTGTAAACAAAAGAAAAAAATACATAAATTATATTGAATAGAAATTGAAGATACTGTAGAAACACATATATTCGTTGGGTGAACAGGAATTGTTGGTACAATCATAATACACAATGCGTTCTATCTCAATCTTGGTAACCTGAATCACTCTCCTGTACCATGCAAACTTGGAAGAAGAAAAAATGCCCTGAAAATGAATATTGACTAGAAGAAAACTTTTTTGTGACAAAGAAAAACAACTGGCCCCAAGTGATCAAATTTCAATCACTGTGACTTATTATTTGACACTGTATATAACCCTCTTATCTGATGATCTGGAAAACTTTAAATTGATCTATCTTTACAAAGCGACACTCAGTATTAAATAAGATATAAATTAAACACATGATGTGATGGTAACAGTAATATCTACGATTTCAGTGTTAATACCTCCACCTGACCCTATCTCACACTACAAATATGACAGCATGATATCTGTAAGTATATATAAGTACAAGTAATGCCCATCTCCTCTATCTAAAACATCAAATACAGAGTCTACACAGCATCAATTGTAATTTCACTAAATTGATACTGGAAAAATTTCTGACAACAAATTTAACCTTTTAGCTAGTTCATTGAATATTAAAGCCTTTTTTTTCATCTTAAACAGATTTAAATATATATAAAAAATGAATGGAAATAAAGCAGCCTAATAAAAAATTTGTATCTGCAGTCTTATGCTTTCTTTGTCAACAAAATAATATTTCTTAATTCTGGGTTTTAGAAAAAAAAATTGAAGTAATTCAAAATAATCATAAGTACCAGTATGTGTGTTTAAAAACAAAAGATATCTTGGAATATAAGTATTAAAAACATATTAATGTACATGAATACAAAGAATTACATAGATCCATTCACTGATTTTTTAATCTTTGGCTACATCTCCCAGCTATTTTATAATTGAGCAAGGTATTATATATGTGTATCATGTACTACTATCCCATCAGTCTTACCCTATATAAAGTAAAGAAAAGATCCCATATAATCTTTTACAGGACTTATCTATCAGATCTCTGAATTATTATCAAAATAACATACATGTATTTAGTAAAATAACAAGACCTCAAAAACTATTGTCACAAATCAACAATTATTGTTGTATAAACAAAAATCAAATTCAACAGTATCAAATTAGAAAACATTTTTTATAAAATAAATATGAAATAAATCTGTTGAGCTCTGCAATAGGCACACAGCACATGGACAGTTTGAAAAATATTATTGCAAAAAAAAAAATGTCAGAGCACCTGCTGATATGATGGAAATTAAATAAGATTAAAAATATTGCTTTGTAACAACATTATAATCACTTTTGAAAAATCACAAAATATTCAAATTATTTAATATTTTGATATGCATAGTGTACATACATATTCATGAGTATTCTAGAAGATTTTAATTAAAAAAAATTATCACCAACACTGTCGTGGTAACCTGATAGTATTAAAGGTAAATAAGGCAAGGTACGGTATGTTGACGGACTGTAGACATATGAGACTGTCAGGAATACAGTTCCTCTACTACATCCTGGCGGCTGCGATGTAGGCGGTCCCGATACAGTCGCGTCCAAGAGGTAAACAGCTGATCTCCACTTCATATTCCCCGAGCTGAACGTCCATGTTACGTCCGTGCTTACCGGACAGGAAACAGACGGTGTAGGCAGCGATCTCGAACTCGGGACTGGTTCCCAGGAAGCAGGAGCTCATGGGCTTACCTTTCTCTCCCCGCCAGTTAAATTGTAGGGCGATTAGTCGGAAGTGTTCGTCATCCTTCACCTGAAAGATAAAACATACCACTGTAGAACATCTAAATTATAGGTACACTGTGAATTTATGTTTGTTCATTATTCTACTTCAATTTTTAGAGACAACCCTGCATATATAATTATAGTATTCTTAGTTTCAGTATGTTTTCAAGAGCTCGAAGCATTTTCAATTCATTGTGAATATTGTTAAAAGCTAATTAATTGACCCTTGTGTTATAAATTAAAGTGTTATAAAATTAAATTAAAATTAAATTAAATTAAAGTGTTATGAATAAAGAAATTGTGGATAAAATAAAACAGTACCGGTATAAACATTTAGAGTCTTTTAATTATGAATATGGTGTGTCTTCATGGTGTAAAGACTGTACACACTCACCGTTTCTCGTCTGAAGTAACCATGGTAGTCAATGTTTCCAGCCTTCTCCTGGAGGTAGAACTGAATCCAGTTGTGGAGCCCGATGAAATGGTCCTCTCGGCCCTCACCAACAAACACATGCTCAAAGCTACTCGAGTCAAAGTCCCTGCAATAATCAGATACATGTCATCACAAACACACTCCCAAATCAAAGCAGCATTCTTGTGATACCAGAACATCTAATTGCAAATCAACGAAAATTTGTTCTACCAACTCAATTTCAGTGAAAATAGACTATGTAGAGAGACTGCAAACACTTAATCATACACCCATAAAGATTTTAAAGTAAAGAGTTACATGCTATAATGAAGTATAAAATGTCCCAAAAAGAGGTACTGCACATAATTGAATAAATAACCACCTGTTTAGGGATATAGAAAGGATAAATTCCAATATCAAACAAGCAACAGCTCTCACCTGTCGCCCTTGGTCCTACGGACCAGACTGAACCAGGTTTTGTAGAGCAGTCGTTTGAATTCTATCTCGTCCTTTGGAGCCTTATTTTTCTCCACTAGATAACGATGGGCTTCTTGCATAACATCAGTCTCCATGATGGCGTCAATGAAATCTCGGTTCTCCTTCCTTTCTTCATTGGTGACCACTTCCTGTTCCCCACACTCCAACTCATAGTTGTCCAGTAAAGCTTTAAATGCTACGTAAAAATACAGTCAGAACATTACAATAAAGCTTTAAGGTGTTTCAAGCCAACATCAAAAATAAAAACCATTACAGAAAAACGTTAAAGGCTACATAAATTCAGTACATTACACACTCCAGCACAATTTTGTTCATTAAAGCTTAAATGGCTGCAGAAATTCAAATAAATTAAAACCATTACACACACTATACATTGTTAAATACTTGAAGTATACGTAAACCAACTTTATTCGCAACAGCTTTTTTCGTGATTAATTACAGATAAGCTGGTTGCGATGACTAATTTAAGATGTAAACTATCTGGAAAATAGTACAATAGGCACATTTGGGGACTGGTTCTCATCACGAAATATTTGCGACAAAGAGGCTTTTACAAACCTTGTGAAAATTTCTCTGGCTGGAATAAAATCGAATTTACAGTACACTTTTTCCATAAAATTATCAAACTCGTTCAAGGCCTCTTTAGCACTAATTAGATATATCAAGTTACAATATACAAAATTTGTAGTCTTCAGTTTGTTTTTTCTCTCTGAAAGGTTTTGTGCTTTGCATAGAGTAATGAGAAAAAAGGATATATTTGTAACAAATATTTGTAGCTCTGCTCAGAGGCAATAAAGATATAAATTTACCTGATGATCAGCAAATAGATACATGTATGAGGTATACTGTATGTAAGGCACCAATAATAGGTTCATCACTGATTAATTAAATGTTGATTAATTAAAGTTGATGCAAATAAAATTATTTGTAGATATATAAATCAAATCACTGAGGATGACCACCAAGGGACATAACTCCAGAGGATTTGAGGGTAGATGGATTTTTAAAGTACGGTAAATCTTTATGTTGACACATTATGCTTACTTTTATAGGTCTTTCGTTCAAACACATTTTCTTCATCCACCCAGGCAAAAAGTGTGTACTTGGCTCTGTCTCTCTGTAGTTCCCTTCCACTTGTCACATATCCTGGAAAAAAACAAACATGTACAGGTCAGTGTTGGAACGGCATGGGCAACCTTTGGTAGTGGATAGATATGTTGGGAAATTAAATGATGATAGGGAAACCATTCCTTAGGTTTAAGAATCAAAGTTAATATTTTCTTCACTACACTCTGACTGTAATTTCATTAAGAAGATGAAAAACAGTCGTCAAATTAGGAATAATTGCAATGATTACAGTTTAGAAGAGAAGAAAAATAAACACCTCATCAATCATGAATGTTCAATATGAATCTAATAAATCTAATTTAAGACTTTGATGTTCTGAATATATATATGTCTGCGTGATCCAATCAGATTGCATTAATTTACACATGTATTAGCCTAGCTCTGACTGTTTAGGTTCAACATCATCTATCTTCCATTGACTTAGACAACTGAAAAGAAAGGATTATAGCGTATAACAGAGTGAAAATTAATGTTGGCATGGACTAAGTGAGTCAAACCCTGGTTTTTAGCTCACCTGAACCGAAGGTTCAAGTGAGCTTTTCTGATCACCCGTTGTCCGTCGTCCGTCCGTCCGTCCGTCTGTCTGTCTGTCCGTCCGTCTGTAAACTTTTCACATTTTCAACTTCTTCTCAAAAACCACTGAGCCAAATTTAACCAAATTTGGTACAAAGCATCCTCATGGAAAGGGGGTTATAAATTGTAAAAATAAAGGGCACAGCCCTTTTCAAAAGGGAGATAATTGCGAAACAGTAAGTATAGGGTGCATGTCTTTAAAAATCTTCTTCTCAAGAACCACTGCACCAGAAATGCCAATATTTACACAAAAGCTTGTATATATAGTGAAGATTCTAAATTGTAAAAATCGTGACCCTCGGACCAAAACTGGGGCCCCAGGCGGGGTTCAAAGTTTAACATAGAAATACATAGGAAAATGTTTTAAAAATCTTCTTCTCAAGAACCACTGCACCAGAAATGCCAATATTTACACAAAAGCTTGTATATATAGTGAAGATTTTAAATTGTAAAAATCGTGACCCTCGGACCAAAACTGGGGCCCCAGGCGGGGTTCAAAGTTTAACATAGAAATACATAGGAAAATGTTTTAAAAATCTTCTTCTCAAGAACCACTGCACCAGAAATGCCAATATTTACTCAAAAACTTGTATATATAGTGAAGATTCTAAATTGTAAAAATCGTGACCCTCGGACCAAAACTAGGGCCCCAGGTGGGGTTCAAAGTTTAACATAGAAATACATAGGAAAATGTTTAAAAAATCTTCTTCTCAAGAACCATTGCACCAGAAATGCCAATATTTACACAAAAGCTTGTATACATAGTGAAGATTCTAAATTGTAAAAATCGTGACCCTCGGACCAAAACTGGGGCCCCAGGCGGGGTTCAAATTTAACATAGATATACCTTAGGAAAATGTTTAAAAAATCTTCTTCTCAAGAACCACTGCACCAGAAATGCCAATATTTACACAAAAGCTTGTATATATAGTGAAGATTCTAAATTGTAACAATCGTGACCCTCGGACCAAAACTGGGGCCCCAGGCGGGGTTCAAAGTTTAACATAGATATACCTTAGGAAAATGTTTAAAAAATCTTCTTCTCAAGAACCACTGCACCAGAAATGCCAATATTTACACAAAAGCTTGTATGTATAATGAAGATTCTAAATTGTAGAAATCGTGACCCTCAAATCAAAACTGCAGCCCCAGGTGGGGTTCAAAGTTTAACATAGAACTACATATGAAAAATGTTTAAAAATTTTCTTCTCAAAAACCACTTCACAAAAAATGCCAATACATACACAAACGGTTGTATATATAGTGAAGATTGTAAAAATAGTGACCCCTGAACAAAAAGTGGGGCCCCAGTAGGGGTTTAGATTTTAACATATATAGGAAAATGTTTTAAAATCTTCTTCTCAAGAACTATAGTGCAACTGTTTGGGATATTACTATGCATACATGTACATCCTTAAATAATGTAGATTCAAAAAATTGTAACTCCCGGACAATTGATGGGCACCAAGAGGGGTTCAAAATTTAAACATTTTAAAAATCATAAAGGAAAAGTTTAAAAATTTTCTTCTCAAGAACTACAATGTTTTAGTTTGTGGAATTTCTATGCCTTCGCTCATATAGATTCCTAATTGGTAAAATCGTGACCCCCGGACCAATACTGGGGCCCCAAGATGGGGTCAAAGTTTATTATAGAAATATAAAGGTAACGTTAAAATATCTTCTTCTTGAGAACTACAATGCCTCAATTTGTGAGATTACTATCATGCATACAACCTTGGATAATGAAGGTTCGACAGTTTTTAAATAGTGACCCCTGGACTAATACTAGGGACCCAAGATGGGTTTAAAGTTAAATGTAGAAGTACCGGTATATATGGAAAATGTTTAAAAATCTTCTTTTCGAGAACTACAATGCATCAATTTGTCAGATAACTACGTAAGCACCCTCAAATAGTGTAGATTCGAAATTATAAAAGCTGTGACCTAAATCTAATACTGGGGCCCCAAGAGGTGTTCAAAGTTTAGCATAGAAATATAGAGGGAAAATGTTTTTCTAGGGAACTATAATGCTTCAGCTTGTGAGATAACTATGCAAGCATCCTTAAATAATGTATATTCCAAATAATTAAAACTTTAGCCCTGGACAAATACTGTGGCCCCAAGAGGGGTTCAAAGTTTAACATAGAAAGATATATTGAAAATGTTTTTAAAAATTTTTCTCGAGAACTATAATGCTACAGTTTGTGAGATTATTATGCAAGGATCCTCAAATTGTGTAAACACTAATGTAGTGGAACCAAGAGTTATCTTTCTTGATGTTCTGTACAGTCTGAGAGTTATTTCTCTTGAAGTGGAACTCTGCTACGTTCAGTTTTTCAGGTTGTGTACGTGCGGTCCTACCGCAGTGCTACACATTTTCATTCCTATGTTACTGTTTATGTTGTTCAAGCCAACCATAAACCTCGGACCATAACTGGGTCCCCAGAAAGGGGTTCAATGTTTAAAATAGAAAAAGCATATGCTACGAAATGTAATGTTACAAGGAACTGCTGTTCAGGTGAGCGATGTGGCCCATGGGCCTCTTGTTAATATGCACTTCTGTTAAACTCTTTAAGGTGATATTCATGTGGATCTACAGTCCAATCTTATGTGGTAGATTGGGATTTCGTTTATATTTATTATTAGTAGTATATCCATCCCAATGTGACTTAATTCTATTAGTTTGGTAACGCACACTTTACTTGATAGCCAATAACATTAATGAGAGTTGTCTATTGTTCTATTCCCTATATATAAAGTCATGCAAGTCCTCATTTGAGGAGGGAGACAGCATGTTTTGCTAGCTAGTTTTCTCCAGATAGAGGACCACTGCTTATACAAATCAGGGTCTTTCTTACCCTGTAGATCTATATCAAAGTCCTGCCCAGCATAGCATTTGTTGGTATCAAGTTCCCACAATTTGCCCAAAATTTCAGTCAGTTCAGGGTCTGGGTGAAATCTGGAATGCACAATTTATATGACATTAATTTAATCATGAATCTATAATACTGAAGTTCTCTTAAACAGGAGATATTGCATCACAAATACCACAAAAACTCCCCCCCAAAAAAGTCTAACCACAATGACAGCAATTTGACGTTTACTTTACAAAACATTGTTTTAAACAAGTTAAATAATATACTGCACATCAGATTAGGCAGCATCATCAGAAACCCACCGCCAGTCTTTGCCAAGTTTACTGACAGTCTGAGTGAGTCAGTTAGTAATTATAAGCTTATTTGAGACTGGCTGTGGGTTTCCCCCAGTGATTAGTCGGCTACCACACCCATTTCTTAAAGTGTCCATGCAACATCAAGGACAACCAATTTCCTAAGAAATAATGCAATACACAGTGTGCGTTTTCATTGCTTATTAAATGATTTTGATACTTTACTTATGCCAGGAAAAGTTTTGTATTTCTGGCAAGTAAAATCCGAATCATTCTTGGCAAGAAAATATCAAAATCACTTAAAGGCCAAAAAAACTTATTAAAACATTTCGAACTAGCCCTAACTGTAGTGTAATTTATATCAAGAGGAACTCTGTTATTGTTTTTTATTTAAGGAATGAATTCAATAGTTATTTGTTTTGTACGATATAAAATGGTTTGGGGCAGTTTACGCTTTATAAACCGTGAAGTGGTTTATAAAAAAGCGTAAACTGTTTTAAACCATTTTATATCGAATAAAACTTATAAATATTGAATTCATTGCTTATAATTTAATTTTTCTACTCTTCATTGTAGATAAAAACGGTCATTTGACCTATAAAATGACGTAAAAGTGTACAAAATTCAAACGTAACGTCAGGCGTATTGATACGTTTTTGACGTTAGTCTTACTATGACGTAGGCAACATTCTTAATACGATTTAAAATAATTTTTTAGCCATTCAGAAAGCGCGTTACAATCAGAATTAAATTATTCTCTTTTGAGAAAAGAATGTAGGCTATGCCTGTCCTGTGTCCACTTGAACTTCTCAAAAGAGAATAATTGTTATTGAGCGAAGAACTGGCCGGGTTATTTTACAATCTACAGGTTAATAATTTACCACAGGCTTCTGAATTTCTATCAATAAGCCTTCACATTTAACGGCTTACTGATAGAAATTCAGAGCCACGATCGCCAGTGGCCACACCCACAGTTGCGAAGGCTGACTTTATAATGTTAACCTTACAATACCTACCCTCTTCGACTATCGGCCATTATAATACGTGGACTCAGCTTTTTTGACACAGTTTACACTTTGTACAGAGATAAATATGACAGGTCGATATGCCCCCGGGCAGTGCACAAACAAATAGATAGATTCCGAACAAGCAATGCAGACGACTCTTGACATTTATGATACAAACGTTTTGATTGGACGACTGAAACGAAAATACCAATGAAAAATGTTCTTCTTTCATTTTTAGAAAAGGACGTTCACACAGCAGCATGACAACATACCTTTCTCCAGAGGTTTTGGCCGGATTTGACAAATATAAGGTAATTTAATCATTAATTTGTTTACTCTTTGAATTGTTTTACTTCAGTTTACGAGTTAGAAATCACTAAGTATTACAGAGGTATTGCGAAACATGCATAAACCGGTCTTGTGGTTAGATCACTGACAGTAGTCACAATACCTGAATACAGAGTCCAAACGTGTCCAGTGCGGAGTATATTCAATATATATATTGTTTTTTATTTCAAATTTTTGGTTTTTGTTGGATAAAATCATGGATGTTTAGCCACATTTCAGAACCTCTTTAATTTATTGCCCAACTATTGGTGATCTTCAATTCACAATTATTTATGATAAAATTTTGCCTGAATGTAGGCCTACCAATTTTTTATTGTTGAATTTTAGCTCACCTGAGCTAAGTGATCTATTTAGCTGTGGTAACATAAGATGTATATTATCCTAATTTCTCTCAAAATTCCATTAAAATGGTCATATTTTTTAAAGAAGCACATTCTGAGCCAAGGTGAAGGGCTCTTTGTTTCTTGTAAAGAATACCACTACATCCTCCTCTGTTTATGTGTGACTTGATGTGTAAATCTTTATGACATTATTTTATGTGATTTGATGTGTAAATCATGATGAAATTATTTTAAGCATATATCAAACAAATTTTACAACTCAGTCATCAAATACTTTTAAGTAAATAAAAAGAATGTAAATATGCAGTGTAAATTTTTGAATTCTTACGGTAATTTAATCCCATTTGCATTCAATGTTTTATATCCACAAAATAGAAATAAATGTGTTGCTTAGCAAATGTTGCGATGCTTATAGTTAGTCAAGCTAGTTGTGATAATCGTGTGTTTTTGCATTAAATTAATTCTCTCCCATGATTTCCTTTAATGATAGTGCATACAGGTTTTCACACTTTTCATTGTCTCCAATGTTTTTGTCTCATTATAAGCATACTTGTAGTGGTTACAAACCAGCTATTTTGTGTCTCCAATGTTTCCATCTCATGATAAACGTACATGAAGTGGTCTACATACCATATTTTTTTAATTTCAGTACAGTGCGGTGGATACCAGCCCGGTCAGCAAGTACATCACTCACCCCTTCTGGAACTGGGTGGTAGAGGTAGGCAAAGATAATCCAGTCTTTGTCTACTTATTTTTCTAAAAATGTTCTACAGTACTCGTATTTTGTTCAATTTAAGGGTTATTTTTGATACTGAGTTAGAGATATACATGCACTCTAAAAATATTTATTAAAGGTTGAAAGCATTAAATTCTTGGAAAATAAAATGTTTAATTAACTTGACTGATCGAACTTGTATGAGGGAAACTGTGTACAAAGAGAGTTATAAAAATATAAAGAATATAATATACAAGTTCATATTTTATGATATACAATCATACTTAAATTTGCCCAAGCCCCTATTGACTTTTGATGCTAAATGCATGAAAATAAATTAATTAACCTGTAATTTGTAATGCCTTTTTTTAGCTCACCGAGACGAAGTCAGGGGGAGCTTATGCTATACCCTCGGCCTCGGCGTCGGCGTCCCGACCTGGTTAAAGTTTTTGTTGCAGGTCCTGTATCTAAGCTATTACTTGTCCTATCTTCACCAAACTTGCATGGATGATGCATCTTGACCTACTTATGGACTTGAAAGACTTGGATGCTGAATCTGAGTCCTAAATTTCAGATGCTGGAGGAGGTTAAGGTTGTTGGACCAGGTTAAAGTTTTTGTTGCAGGTGCCCTTTGATAGCAATATCTAAGTTACTGCAGGTCCGTACTTCACCATACTTGCATGGATGGTGTGTCTTATGATACTGATGCACCCGACAGGCTTGAGTGCTGAATCTGAGCTATAGGTTTCGGATGCTGGAGGAGGTTAAGGTTTTTGGACCAGGTTAAAGTTTTTGTTGCAGGTGCCCTTTGATAGCAATATCTAAGTTACTGCTGGTCCATACTTCACCAAACTTGCATTGATGGTGTGTCTTATGATACTGATGCACCAGGCAGGCTTGTGTGCTGAATCTGAGCGATAGGCTACAGATGCTGAAGGAGGTTAAGGTTTTTGGAGCTGGTTAAAGTTTTTGTTGCAGGTGCCCTCTGACGATTATATCTTAGTTACTACTTGTTCTAACTTCACCAGACTTCCATGGATGGTGCGTCTTATGATACTGATGCACCAGACAGGCTTGAATGCTGAATCTGAGCCATAGGTTTCGGATGCTGGAGGAGGTTAAGGTTTTTAGAGCTGGTTAAAGTTTTTGAAACAGGTGCCCTCTGATGATTATATCTTAGTTATTACTTGTCCTAACTTCACCAGACTTCCATGGATGATGCGTCTTATGATACTGATGCACCTGACAGGCTTGAATGCTGAGTCTGAGCCATAGGTTTCAGATGCTGGATATGGTTTTTTGGAACAGGTCACATGTTTAATAGATAATAGTACTTTTTCAAACTTGCATAGTTGATTAAACTGTAATATGAATGAATCACAGAGGAAGCTTCAGATGAAGAGCTTGATCTCCATTATCAAGGATGCTAAAAAATATATCTTAGTTTTTACAGGTCCTAACTTCACCAAACTTGAATGGATGGTGTGTCTTATGATACAGATGCACCTGACAGGCATGGATGTTGAATCTGAGCCAAAGGTTGCAGATGCTGGAGCAGGTTAAGGTTTTAATTGCTAGTGCCCTCTGATGATGATATCTTAGTTATTACTGGTCTGAACTTCACCAAACTTGCATGGAGATGCGTTTTATGTATACTGATGCACCTGACAGGCTTGAATGCTGAATCTAAGCCAGATGTTTCGGATGCTGGATGAGGGTTAGTTTTTTTGGAGCAGGTCACATGTTTTATAAATAGATGATAGCTTGCATAGTTGATTTAACTATATTATAAATGAAACGCAGAGGTTGCTTCAGATGCAGAGCCTGATCTCAATTATCAAGGATGCTAGAGAAATCTCCTACCCCACTCAAACTTGCCCGATAGATAGATGTGTTTTTTGATAAATGATATAATATGATTCCTATGATATAGTATTGTATGGTATGAAACAATATTGTTTAATATGAAACAATATAATATCATATGTAATATTATAAAAAGTTATATGATACGATATGATATTGTATCAATTTTTTTTATATTTTATGTTATGATATTGTATCATGATATCTTTATATATAGTATTGTATATTATGATACAATATTGTATAATATTATATTGTATAATTAATTAATTATTTTATCACATGATACTATTACATAAGATATTGCAAAATATAATACTGTATCCTATGATACAATATTGTGTATTCTATAATATTGTATCATACGATATTGTATAATATGATATTAGTTTCTGTAATATAGAATTATATCACATGAAATTGTATAATATTGTAATATTATATAATATCGTATCATACGATATTGTATTATATGATATTGGTTTATAATATGACATCACATGAAATTGTATTGTATGTTATTGTAAAATAAATTATTGTATCATATGATACAATATGTATGATATATTATTGTATTATATAATATTTTACTTTATCACATAATATTGTATCATTTGATATGATACAATGTTGTATCAAATTATATTGTATCATATGATACAATATCATATTATTTATCAAAAATGATACAGTATCATACAATATCATACTATCATACTATATTATACAATATAATATCATATGTTTCAATGTTATGATGTATTATGTCATATTGTATAATATGATATTGGTTTATAATATGACATCACATGAAATTGTATTGTATGTTATTGTAAAATATATTATTGTATCATATGATACAATATGTATAATATATTATTGTATTATATAATATTTTACTTTATCACATAATATTGTATCATTTGATATGATACAATGTTGTATCATATGATACAATATCATATTATTTATCAAAAATGATACAGTATCATACAATATCATACTATATTATACAATATAATATCATATGTTTCAATGTTATGATGTATTATGTCATATGATATTGTTATATAATACTAAATTGTTTTATATATTATAATATTGTAATATGTGATCAAATACAATAATGTATAACACAATACTATTACTTATTAGGTTAGTTACTGACTCACTACGGAAATATATTGGGTTGATCAATCTCATAGATGGTGAGGCGAAGCCGAGCCTTCTATGAGATTGATCAACCCAATATATTTCCGTAGTGAGTCAGTAACATACCTAATAAGTGTTTTGTTTTCTCGAGGATTATCAAGCGACATATTTATTCACAAATAGCGATGATCTACGCAAAGCCATGTACAAGATGCCTTACATCTCGTCCAATTAAACTCATTTAAACTCTTCAAAATTTTCATCTCACCTTTCAAATACTCTTTAAAAATCTTTGCTTTGCCCATGTTTACTTACAATGTTTTGTTGCTATTCAATTTCAAATGTTTTCTCCCTTTCCTCTGCAGAGATTTGAGCAAATTTCGTCGCTGCCATTTTGTTCTGCTCCAGACAAAACAATGTGACGTCAATATTCTAAGGGCAACTACTCTAATTTTAAAGAATTTCAAAAGGCAACAACTCCAAATACTTTAAGAACTTACAGCATGCAGTTTATGTATAAAATACTATGAAATGTCGAAATGAGTAAGCGAAGCGTCGACCAATTGCGGCCATATTGCCTATTATTATTTCTCACAGAACAAATATAGAGATATATGAGGCAATCATGTGCTATGTTTAAACCAATGAAAATGTGACATTTCAGTCCAAGGGAAAACAAAATGTCATATCATATGTTACAATATCATATCTCATCATTGTTTATTATGGTATGTTATTGTATTATATGATATATTTTGTAAATATGATAGGATGCAATATTTGATTTTATATTATTGTATTGATTAACATATGAACATATGATTATCATACAATTTTTTAACAGATGATATATGATATTGTGTCAAAACAGAATCCATGAATATCCAAGATCATAAAGCATGATTTTCATTTAATATGATAAAGGAGGTCTCATAAAGGTGATGCCTCATAAGGGTGATGTCTCGTCTCGGTGAGCTTTGTAATCTGTGATTACCTATGTTTTCTCAATGATGTGTGTTTTCTATTTCTTCAACAACGCTTTTGGGTTCAAAAACCTTCTCTTGGTAGAAAAAATTAATCCTGTTTGAATGCAGATCAATGGAATATTTTAACATTCATCTTTTTATTGAGAAATATTTGTGATATGTTAGAATTATTTTAATCCTTTTAACTTACATTGCAGTTTGTACCCAAATGGGTGGCACCAAATCTATTAACCCTGACAGGTTTTTGTCAACTCCTGGTGAACTTTGCTCTGTTGACCTACTATGACCCTCACTTCTTTGCGGCCAGTAGAGACCACCCTGAGGCCCTTCCCATCCCTAACTGGGTGTGGCTGGTCTGCGCCTTCAACAACTTCATGTCCCATACTCTAGGTATGAGCCCGTTGGTATAGAGACAGACACACCTGTGGCAGGTGATCTGATGGATAATGGACGTTTGTTTGATATTCTGTGTGGGGGTTCCAATCTACATAAAAAATCTACTCCAGTAAACATGTGCTATTAAATTTTTTGATGTATGATTTATATACAGTAACTATTGATATTTTATAATTAAACAATCTTCCAAATGACATTTTCTTGGATTTAGATTTTCTGCAATCTAATTTCTCCATTTTTAATTCTCCATGGTTAATTTAATGCATGTTTGAGTGTGTTTGTGTGATTGTAGATGGTATAGATGGGAAGCAGGCACGGCGGACAGGCTCCAGCTCGCCCCTGGGGGAACTGTTTGACCACGGACTGGACAGTTGGGCCACACTGTTCCTGCCAGTGGCCCTGTACTCCATATTTGGGCGCGGGGAGTATGGGGTGGGGGTGTTCAGGGTCTACTTCATCGTGACCGGGGTCATGCTGTGCTTCATTCTGTCTCACTGGGAAAAGTACAACACCAAGATTCTTTTCCTACCCTGGGGGTACGACCTCAGCCAGCTGGTGAGGCAATACAAGAGATAAAGTCTGATAATCTGTACAGAGGTTAACATCAGGTTCTTTATCATGGGTACAAAACATGTTGTCAAATCAGATTTATACAAAATTTAGCATCAAGTTTTTTATCAGGTACAAAACATGTTGTCAATTCATGACAGATAAAAAGTTTGCATCGTACTGTTTATCAGGTACAAAACTCTATTAAATGCCAGATGACATATCCAGTGGTGCTGAAGTAAAAACACTGATATTTTCTTAAGTGCATTCTTGAATAACATTTGACTTTGCTTTTTTATTGATTTCATTAATATAATCTTTTATTGAATTTATGTCTCGGACACCTTTCTCATGTTAAGAGTTGGCAGGAGAATAAAAAACATATAAATTTGTATATACATATTAAAATCTGTATAGAACTTATTCAATACATTTTACTACAATTTGTTATCCTTTTGAATGCATGTCATTCTGTGTGTTTTGAACTTTCAAATCTCGTGATTTTTAAATGTAAATTTCTGTACAGGCAATGACCGGTGTGTACCTTCTGACCTTTGTGGGAGGTCATGACCTCTGGAAATTTAAATTCCCAGTGATTGACATGTACTGCTCAGAGGTCATAGAAATTGTCATGTATGGTGAGTGATCCTGCTGATATCAGTAAACTTGCTCAGAGTACCAGTAATAGAGACACCTTGCAGTGTAAAATTTTTTTACTAAGAGTAAACTAAGCAGATAGAGTTCATCAACAGGTGATATGGTGTACTAAGAGGGACAATGTGTCAAGGCCATTGCGTTAAAATATTTCAGTGAATTTTTTTTTTGACAGATAAAAAATGCATAAAGGGAATGTATGAAAATTGTTTTGTAATACATGTACTTTACTTAATGTAGTCATTGTGTGGTTTCTGAATGTAAAGCTTTCTATTTTTTTTGTGTTTACAGTGGGATTTTTTATTCTTACTTTCCCTGCTACATTTTGGAACATATACAAGTAGGTACTTCACAGAACGTACTTAAATCCAATACAATAAACAGTTACACCTTTTACTGAAGCATCATCAAGATTCCGTGTTTTGTCTGTCACTTTTTGGTTTTCTTCTGGCTAATTACCCACAAGGCAGGGTAATGACTCACTGTTTGATTGTGCTGCAGGTCGTACCGGGACGGAACAGGAAAACTGTATGGGCCGTGGGAGATGCTGCGCCCCCTGGTGTCCACGTTCCTGCTGTTCTCCCTGATGGTGGTGTGGGCGCGGGTGTCGACCTGTCAGGTGATGGAGCTACAGCCCCGCCTCTTTTACTGGACCACCGGCACCGCATTCTCGTACATTGCTGTATGTATCCACCGAACACATTCTATCATTGTGCACAAACCATAGTTTGCTTGTCATCAAAATTTCAATAAGTATCAATGACATATAATTTCTTAAATTATTCTTTGAAAAATTTCATTTAAAGGAAGTGAACATGAAAAAATTATCAAGGGCTAAAATTTGTCTGTTTGATGTGTATAATGATATCTGAAAACCGTTTAGACAGAGCTTTCCTGAGTAAAAAGATATACCACTTAGAATAACTAATTCTTGCAATCCATGAGCGCTGCCATATTGTTAAAATCATTACCTCCCTGCTGGGTTATCTCTAAGCATCTAAGAGAGGGCAGCACTGATGCTGCCGTCAGTGAGACACATTGCATTTATACACACGTTTAGTAACAGAGATAAAATGCCATCATCAAAATGTGAATGGAAACTTGAAAGGATTATGTAAAGAGTTGTCATTTTAAACAGTGTTTATGGAGGAAGATTTTGGATCTCAGAATGATGCATTCCCACCAGCAGTTAATGTGACATGTAACTAGAATGGAATGTCCGTGGATCAGTGTTATCGTGACCTATTTTTTCTTGCACTCTGGAATTTCTTGTTTATGAGTTTGAGCATTATGTGTGCTAGATAAATGAGCACACAAGGTGCATGCACAGCATCCTGACTTTTAAAAAGTGTCTTAGTCCTGCTATTCTTCTGACAGTATAAACAAAACCGGCGTTCATGTCATCAAGATCTTATGTATAAAAAAAACAAATCAGAAAAATTTCCAGGGCATTTAAATAAAAAGTAACGGTAGGAAACCCCACAAAGAAAATGGAATTACAATTTCATATCATTTTGAATTGAAATCTAAAACTAGCATTTTATTTTTGTAAACACTGACTGCCCCATGCATCTCCGTACAAACATCTGGAATGTGATGGTCTTATCTTTCACAAATTAGTTTATCTATATTCATTTTTGTACAAATCATAAATAGTTATCCGAGGTTCATTTATAGAAATGTACTAAATCCTTGTCTTCTCATGACAATACACAAAATTTTTCTTCACATCAAGGCATATTTTTCTTCTTAACTTTTATCAACTCTGTACATAAACACTGGCCTAGTTCCAACATTGACCCAGTCACCAGCAGCAATGTGGCTTATCTACGTCAGAGAACAGATGCATGCTGGGGAATAATGGATTACCTCCATAAACCTTTCACTGAGAGTGTTAAATTGATAAAATCTCTTGATAGAAATAAACAAAAAGGTAACAGACCTCATTTTTAAGTTTCAAAAGGCTTTTAAAATTTATTAAGCAACAATTATTTTTTTCATGTTCACTTCCTTTAATGAAGAATATAGGCAAAGAGCCAGGAGAATAGCCATTAACATACTTGAACATACAAGTAGGAAAATTATCTTAGTTTTAATACCTTTAATAATAACAATTAAAGTTGTATGTGGGAGAGTTTGCGATTTCACAGAAATCATTTCCAGCTTTTATATCTTTTTTATTAGTAAGGTATATTATATGGCACATTTAGTATGATCAAGAGACTTCTTTGAAATAAAGAATTTATGCTACAACAAGATTGGAGATTTTGGAAAATTCACAAAAATGGATTTAAGTAGTAAAGCCTTTTGGCTTTATTGGATTTGATGTACCATACTGTAATGATCAACCTGATATAAGTCAAAGAATGATTCCATTTTACTTATCTTTACATCATCTTTGAATAAATTGATGTAAAATTTAAGTTATTTCTATTTTAATATTATTTTTATCATGCAATTTCTGCTTGTTGACATTGCTATGCATGCCTGTATTGCAGTGTCGCCTGATTATCAGCCAGATGAGCGATACTCGCTGTGAACTCATAAACTGGCTCATACTACCCCTAGCTGCCATTGTAGCAGCTTCATCACTCCTGTCACTAGGGCAACTAGAGGTGTACCTTCTGTGGGCCTACTGCTTTCTAGTCACTGCTGCGCATATACACTTTGGTGTCCATGTGGTAAGTCTGCTTATGTTGATGTATACACTTTGGTGCCCATGTGGTAAGTCTGCTTATGTTGGGCCAAAAAAAATTAATCATTAGTTTCTCGGGCCAAAATTTTGAAATTTTGATGAGGAAGGCAGGTTTTTTTTTTTTTTTTATATTTTTCTTCACACAAAATTTACAATGACTGTGACCCATATTATATGATTTATTTGTGTACTCATCAGCAGATATTCATCAAGCTCATACATTGGCAAAGTTTAAACATTTGTTTTAATTTGTTCTTTTTAGTTTAAACTGTTCAGTTTCCTTTTATAAGGTTGAGTTTTTGCAGATGAATAAACAAGACAAATGGTTTATGCCCCTGTTTCATTTTGCGGCCCATCTTTCCCCTCCACAGTAAAAACAGAGGTCTAAACTGAAATAGGGGACTTCTTATGGCATTTTACTAGTTGATTTGCCATATAAAAATTCATCAAATAAAGCATTCATTTGGGGGTGTTTTCTTATCAATCTTCTGTGCCTTGAGGACAGAAATCAAGGAAAAGTAAATAATTAAGTCATCATAAAATTCTCAAACAATACAAGTGTCCTTTATTCCTGTTTCTATGCAATATCACAGAGGCTTCAATTTCTGAAGATAACAAAGAAATTTCAGTGGTTGTGTTAACAGGGACCAACCCAGAGCACACTTAGTTTAGGGAGACTTCACTTTTGAAATTCTCCCTCACAAAAAAATAGGGAGAAATCAGGTAGACTTCCATTCTTTGACAATGGCATAATGCTAATGATAATACATGTACATTTATACACAGATTCAACCTTAATTTGAATTTGATTAGAAGCAAGTCAATTAAAACAACTCCTGAAAAATATAAAATCTTATCCAATTTTTAAAATTTAATTTATTATGTGTATTCATACATTTTGTAGCTGAAATGTTTCGTAATTGTGTTGGCTAAGTGACAAATAAAATTAGTCTATGTGTTTAAGTGTATTTTGGAGGTATTAGTCCAACCCTTTGACCCAATTACAACTGTCATATAGTTGGTTGTAGAGAATTTTGTAGTTAAAGATAACTGTAGAAAAACGGTTTCATGATTATTTTAGCACTAACTTGGCAGAGTTATTAATTAATTACAAGTTACCAACTAATTGTATATAATATCAGCACCTAAAGTTATAAACATCGGTTGTAATTTTCAGTGCACAGTATTGCATAAACCGTATTTATAACCTATGAAGATAAGACAGTCGCTAGTTATCAATCACAACAGGGGTTAACTTAGGCTATGAAAATGTCTTTTGAATTAGATGATTATCATTTTATTGCATTTGGAGTTAACTTTCACGATCGTGAACTCAGAATACAGGGCAACTTCAACCTCTCTTTCTGAGGAAATTCTGGCGAAGTTACCGACCACAAAGCGAGTAATCATATCTACATAATGTTGTATTTAGCCCAGGTAGCCCCCTAGGTTGGTCACTGGGTAGATGTTTCAGATAAAATTACGTTTTTCACTGACAGAGACAAGCATTTGTTCTGAGCGTTTGTTTACATAGATTCTATAATAGAGAAAACCGATAATGATAAGATATAAAAAAAATCCGGAAAAATGACGATAAAAAAGTTTGATGCGGCGATGATTTTACTGATGCGGCGGTGCCTGAGAAACAAATCATTAATTTGTTTTGGCCTTGATGTACACACTTTGGTGCCCATGTGGTAAGTCTGCTTATGTTGATGTACACACTTTGGTGTCCATGTGGTAAGTCTGCTCATGTTAATGTAAACACTTTGGTGTCCATGACTCAATGTGGTAAGTCATCTCATGTTGGTTTTGTACACCCACAGTTCATCTTTATGTTAGTAACTTGAAGTAGTCCTGATATGCATTCATTAAGTGTATACTTGTGGTTGAATTTCAATGTAGTGTTAGCCAATATACCAGGGATAAGATTCAGATTGACTCCCTGGGAAGAAAATAACTTGTAAAATTCAGTGTAACTCTTGTTTTCAGCATCTTTGTGTGATTCGTTTTTTAGCTGCCTGTTATCTTATCTCCTTGCTTTTGTTTCAGGTTCAAGAAATGTGTGATCACTTCAAGATATCGGCACTCACAATAAAACCAAAACAGTAGAGACGTCTATCACTTTGTTCACAGGCAGCTCAGGGTTACAGCATTATAGTAATGTATCTAGGGCCAGGGAGACTTGTGTGAGCTGAGGACATAGGGATCCTGTATGGAGACAAGGACCATATACATCACATCTGATCCAATTACTGTATTTTCATAAATCATTTCATTGTGCCATTTTATCTGCCTCTCATTCAGATGAAGGTTTCTATCTAATGTATACATGTCTGTTAATCCATGAGAGTCCAGGTACTACAATGTCGACAAGTAAAGTTCTGTGTGAACAGAAATGTGTAGGAACTACTCATTGAGCTCACCCCCCCCCTTTTTCTTTTGAATTGCATTAATTGATACAAGGGGTAATTAGTACATGTATTTTTTTTGTTATATATTGAGCTTGAAACATGTGAACCTGTACGTGTTCATTTGTGAAAAAAAGAAGGAAACATGATTTTTGTTAAATATACTGTATTTATATTGACATACAAATTTCAAAGTCTAAAGACCTTTCACAGAAAATAATGTTGAATTACTTGGGTGTTGAAATAGTGTCAACCAACTTTTATTTGTGTGCGAGAAAACTTTTGTGATAATATTGTATCCCTGATTATTTCTCACTGCTGTAACTAATTGTTGGCATGTTTTAATTTGGATTTTTAACTGTGATGATAATTCACTGATACTCAATGTTTATTACATGTAAGTCTAAGTACTCATTGTTCTTCATTTCCTCACAAATAATTAAACATGATTTAGTTAATTCAGCCATTACTTATATATTGCAAATATGCTATTCATACAATTTCATTAACGTATATTAAACCCCATTTAGAACTGAAATCCAGTATCTGACACTGTAAGAGCAAAATGACAATCCACTGGCATCCACACACAGGCTTGAAACTGTTTTAAATCCAGAACTTGTATGTCTTTGTATATCATGTTTGATTAACTTGTTGGAGAAGGTTATTGAGTGATCTTTTCGTACAAATGGCGGAAACTTAACTGGGATCTTAAATCTTCCTTGGTTAATGTTAAAACAATTCAATTATGATAACATTAATTATTTATTGTTTTCTGGCTAATTATTCTTGTCGAATGAATGGAAAATAGGAAACATTAACTCTAATTGTTTCCTTTTGATTTTACTGCAAGTACATCAAATGGCAAGATACATTGTACTGAAATTGCATAAGACATGATTGCATCAGAAGATATCATGTATTAATTGTTGACACAGTTTATGTAATCATGTGATATCCTCAAAGGAACATTCCAATCTATGTCACGGTCCTCCAGGGATGGTGATTGGGGGACCATAAAATTGAGGCTACTGTATCATGTATTAAGTGACTGGATGCTTACAGAGTTGAGTGGCCAAACCTTGAAGGAGTTGAGCAGTGTATGCTGTATGTTGTTTGTTATCACAAAGTCATATTTAGTATTTATTTCATGTACATTTACATTCGGTGTAAGATGATGCTACATGTCTTTATTTCTGCTTCAATAGATATTGTATTTGTAGGAGGTTACAGGAATGATTGAATCATCATATTAAAATTGTGTTTTCACATTAATTTTTGTCATAAAATGATTAATTTCCCTTTCCTATGAATATTTTATTCTTCTTTAAACTAAAATCCTCAGCCTCCCTTACTGTGGAGGTTAATTCTTTATCAATATATGACGACACAATTTAGGTACTTAAGGAAATCTTTGAAACCGATGGTTTAACTTTTTTTAAATAAAGCGGGTGATTAGTACTTATTTAACTGGGATGTTCCAATTCACAGGCATATTTTATGTGCTTTATGTCAAAATGTCAGCATGAAGTAAATGCATGTACTACAATTAAGTTTTTACTGAATGTGTATGCTGTGTGTTTAAAATGATTACTGAGAATGCTATTTATTGTCTATCTTTAACTCTTATTATTTAGTTTGTATGAATTTGATTAGAGTGCTTGATTACATGTTTTAATGTATTTATAAATAAAGCAATATTATTTTAAGAGATTTCTTTAATTTATTTCTAATTTTCTGCAAACACATGAAATGGTTGGTTCCATGATAAAAACAAGTTTGATATATTTTTACACCAAGGGTGATACACACAACTGTCTGTTCTCAATCAGGAAGAAGAACTGGTTGAAATTCTAATTACCATATTTTGCCATTTATAATGCGCAGTGGTGTTTAATACACACCCCCACTTTGGGCCTGAAATAGGGAATAAACATAGTTCAGCTGTATTATATGCACCAAACTTTTGACCAAGCTGTTGGCTTTTGAAATCATGGTAATGCAGGGAAATTCAACGTGAAAATTTCTCTGTTTTGAAAACTTTGTGTTTTGATTATTTCTATACCAAGATAATAAGACTTAAGCATACATCAGACAACTTCTACTGGAGATGCAAACCAGCGTTTCAAGTGCTTTGACTACAGACAAAACAACTCGGATATTAAATTATGCAATGATCATGCTTCTTTTGTTTAAAAATTTTTTTGGACCATGTTGCATCTTTTCCAAAATTATTGCATATTCAATATTGCTATCATACTTTAGTTTAAAAAGCAAATAAGAGAAAACTTTGAGTCATCAATAATTGTGTTTATTCCTATCTACATATATTGCACTAGCAAGAAACATCTGGCCTTGTTTACATACTGTATACAGGGAAATATTTGACCCTGTTTTATTTTCGCCCCTTTTGCCCTCGTTGTCAGCGGGCTAAATCAAGACTGAGTGAATTCCAATGTCTCAAATTGTCTCTCTTTTATCACAATTTTATATAGGCGAATTAAAGACGGGGTGGAACCGTTTGCAAGTAAAGAAAGGCGAAATTAACACGGGCGAAAATAATCCTGTATACAGTACATGTAGCATTGTATATAAAATATCACATAACCAAGAAATTACAGATACATGATTGTACATTTACATACTATCAGTCAACCAAGTGGGCATACTAGATACTAGAATGCATAAACACATGCTATATATCAATTAGCAACAGAAAAAATGAATTTACTAAACAAATACATATGCTTTTGAAGTCTGTTGAAGTAAATTAAGTTACTAATAGTAAAATATTGGCCAGTTGAAAAGGGACTGTGGTATAACATAATGTGTGAAACGAAATGACTACATAAATTGTAATTGTATAACATTATAAAATCTATTGGTCCATAAATAATCCATATATCACATTGTCACCAGTCTTGCTCAGTGAAACCAAGAGGAGCACCAAATCTTTGACACCTACAGCTGTGACAGATTCGCCCTCAGCTCGGGGCAAAAGCAAGAAATATTGCCCTCAGCTTGGGGCAAGGGTTGGAAGAATCGCCTTCAGGGCCTCAGTGTAGTTCTCAATATTGCACAATGGATTCCCCGATACATTCACATCCTCTAATGGGAGAGAGGAGAGGGTACTGAAGGCTTGCACTGTTCGTAAAGCTGTAAAGGAAAAAACTGCCGAATCATACATTTAAATAGATATTAAGCAGGAGACTGAAATAATAAAATTTTAATTTTTTTTTATTTGACAGTAATATTAATCGATACCCACCATTTTTCTGAAGATGAAGCTTTTTAAGCTGTTTACAATGTTGAAGACCCTCCACTGAGTCGATATCATTGTTATTGGCAATAAGGAATACGAGACAAGGCAGGTTACCAAGGGGTTTGAGGGAGGTCAGGTGGTTCTGTGACACATCAAGCTCCTGAACCAGCACCATCCACTCAGTGTGACACAGAGAGGTCAGGTCAAGGCCACTCAAGGTCATGTCACGGGTGTTTACATCCTGTACATCAAGAATCTTCTCCATCATGAACTTACTCTCTGTAAAACCAACTAACGTTGTGAGAAAAACAAATCAACTCTAAACCAGTACAAGGTTGACTAAAGTGTCTTATCACATTCAACTGAAATATTACTGGGTATATGTCACAATTTCACTTATAGATGCATTAAACAAATTGAGCAATACTTCACAGTATTTGAAACATAACATTACAAATGAATAAAAAAACAAGACTTCACGATATATGAAGCATAAACATTACAAATACTGGTACATCAAAAGCATAGCAGTATACGAAACTTGCTAAAACTTCACATATATGAAGCATAAACATTACAAACACTGAAACATTAAAAGCATAGTGGTATATGGAACTTACTGAGATCCCGATAGAAGGCTTTTCTCTTGGAGTCCACCGCAGTCAGCTTCTCTATCGCCTCAGTGATGTCATCCTGGTACTTCTCATGAACTGGGTCAATGGCCTTCATTAAGTAGAGCAGGGTCAGCAGTACCCCTATATAGAAACAATCACTGGTGAATAACAGGGCACGATGAGGTACCAATAATTAATGAGAAGTTCACAGGCACAGTGTACTGTAGATTCCTTATTTTATACGAGTACTTAATTCTGCGATTTAACAGTTTTGCATCTAATCGGGAGAATATAAAATCATGAACGCCGATTTTTTTTTCATAATTCCAATTAGTTTACATCTGCCCGAAAATTAAAAGCAAGAATTTAAAATCTGTGAGACATGATTCTCGCGATTTTACGCGGATATTAATTCCTTGCGTATAATTATGAAAATATATCAGGAACATTTGTAATCCTTAAATGACCACATACCAGTACTAATCAAACAAAGGATTGTTTCGGATTCACCATTAAATGAATCAATCAAAAGGAATACATGTCTTCAGACCTGATATCTGTACATTGACCTACATTTATTTTCTGGCTCCACTGAGTGAAGTTCCTGGATCGCCTCCAGTTCTTTCTCCATGGTTGAGCTGGCCGCCGCACTCAGCTCGATGCTGAACCGAGTCCCTGCCTTGTAACTCGCCATGGTCCACGCCTCGTCCTGACCCTGGGTGAGCTGTAGGCCCTGAGAGAACTGAGTGCAGTCAGACTCAGTGAGAAGGGTCACCCCTATAGACAAATGCTCACCCCCAGGAAAACCATCCTTCACTGTCAGGATCTACAGATATGAAAAAGTGTCTGATATCAACATGCCAGGATTTACAAAAATGAATGTGTATCGGATATCAACATGTTAGGATTTACAGATATCAACTTATCAGTGTGTGTCAGAATCTACAGATATCAGTGTGTGTCAGAATCTACAGATATCAGTGTGTGTCAGAATCTACAGATATCAGTGTGTGTCAGAATCTACAGATATTAGTGTGTGTCAGAATCTACAGATATTAGTGTGTGTCAGAATCTACAGATATTAGTGTGTGTCAGAATCTACAGATATTAGTGTGTGTCAGAATCTACAGATATTAGTGTGTGTCAGAATCTACAGATATTAGTGTGTGTCAGAATCTACAGATATTAGTGTGTGTCAGAATCTACAGATATTAGTGTGTGTCAGAATCTACAGATATTAGTGTGTGTCAGAATCTACAGATATTAGTGTATGTCAGAATCTACAGATATTAGTGTGTGTCAGAATCTACAGATATTGGTGTGTGTCAGAATCTATAGATATTAGTGTGTGTCAGAATCTACAGATATTAGTGTGTGTCAGGATCTACAGATATTAGTGTGTGTCAGGATCTACAGATATCAACACCTCATACATAGTCCACATATATCATTATCTGGTTTCTTTATGTATACATACATGATACAGGGCATTTTCTTTCCCTTATAAAACCTATCTATCAAAAAAAGCTTTTAGCATCAACACATTGCTGAAATGAGAGTTATTGGCTTTTAATGCTATACTCACCCATATCACTCCATAGCTATTGGTAAACTTACCCACATAATATTGTAGCTATTGCTACACTTACCCATAAAATACTGTAGCTATTGCTACACTTACCCATATGAAATGTAGCTATTTGTTTGTATTACTACACTCACCAATGTAATACTGTAGCTATTGGTATGTATTGATACACCTACCCATATAATACTGTAGCTATTGGTTTGTATTGGTACACTTACCCATATAGTACTGTAGCTATTGCTTCACTTACCCATATAATACTGTAGTTATTGCTACATTTACCCATATAATACTGTAGCTATTGTTACACTTACCCATATAATACTGTAGCTATTGGTTTGTATTGCTACATTTACCCATATAATACTGTAGCTATTGTTACACTTACCCATATAATAATGTAGCTATTGGCTTGTATTGCTACACTTACCCATATAATACTGTAGCTATTGGTTTGTATTGCTACACTTACCCATATAATACTGTAGCTATTGGCTTGTATTGCTACATTTACCCATATAATACTGTAATTATTGCAACTTACCCATATAATACTGTAGCTATTGGCTTCTATTGCTACACTTACCCATATAATACTGTAATTATTGCTACACTTACCCATATAATACTGTAGTTACTGCTACACTTACCCATATAATACTGTAGCCATTGTTACACTTACCAATACTGTAGCTATTGGTTTGTATTGCTACACTTACCCATATAATACTGTAGCTATTGGTTTGTATTGCTACACTTACCCATATAATACTGTAACTATTGGCTTGTATTGCAACACTTACCCATATAATACTGTAGCTATTGTTACACTTACCCATATAATACTGTAGCTATTGGTTTGTATTGCTACATTTACCCATATAATACTGTAGTTATTGCTACACTTACCATATAATACTGTAGCTATTGGTTTGTATTGCTACATTTACCCATATAATACTGTAGCTACTGTTACACTTACCAATACAGTGGAGCCTCACTTATCCGGACACTTTTGTCCCCAGGCCAAATCGTCCGGATAGGTGAAGCGTCCGGATATCTGAATTGTGATATTTACCTTTAATATTTATGGAAACATAACTCATTAATTAATTATACAATTAAAAATATTTTATTTTGATAGCCATAAGCATTACAAAAAAAATTTAGATTTTTTTTAAATTAACAAAAGAAAATATTGTTAAAACATTATTTAAGGTATGTTTTTTCCACAGGAAACCAAGCACTACATTCTTTAAGGCAACACATGTACATGTACATGTACATAACAATCACTGTATTAAACCGATATTTTAATTACATTCGCATAAAAAAGCGAAGAGAAGAAAGTCGGTGTTCCACTTTATGCTGACAAATCTTTTTCTTCAAGCTAGCGGTGATCGCAACTCTCGCTCTCTTGGCCAGTGGTGTTGACATGTTTGAAGCTGCTCAACATTTGATGATTGAAAATGGGTGAAAATCTGTATATATTCCCTTATTGATAATTGTCCAAGCTATTTTTTCATTGACAGAACTTACCCAAGCTAATTTTACGTATCCATCTTTCTATAGAGTTAATTGCACCCAAGCGATATTTACAAGTAGCGTGAACACTCATCCACGCCATGTTTGGCATAAATTATTATTACACTGTTAATTGAACACACGATTTAAAATTCATGTCGATACCCTGAACATCCCAAGCGGTCTTAATAACTATCGTAAACAAAACTCAAATTATCAAATATTTCATTTCAATTACGTTTTAAAATGAATAGGCGTACGAACGATCTAATCACACTACGATTAATAGAATTTTAATTCAATCAATAGATGACTTTTTAAAACACAAATTAAACAATTTTCATGACATTTTAATCAAACAATAACAGTTCATAAGTTAAATGGCGACAATTAAGCATGTCACATCCATGGTTATCGTAATTTCCTCGGGCGAGTACATAGCGTGACACAGGTGACCCCGATTACCGGACGAAGGCATTGTTTAAAACCAACAACCAGTGTCAGATGTTTTTACACCAATTTGCACTTGCGCATAAAAAACTTTTGTGCCCCCGAACACTTAAATGTGACCGTCCGGTTAAATGAGGTAAAATTTAAAGGAAAACTGTATTATGTGGTAAAATTTGACCGTCCGGATCCGGAACGCGGAATTCCGGATAAACGAGACAAATTATTGTGTAAAAATTACGTTCCCAATAAAAATCGACCGGAAAGTGAAGCGTCCGGATATCTGGCGTCCGGATATCTGAGGCCCCACTGTATAATACTGTAGCTATTGGTTTGTATTGCTACACTTACCCATATAATACTGTAACTATTGGCTTGTATTGCTACACTTACCCATATAATACTGTAGCTATTGGTATGTATTGCAACACATACCCATATAGTACTGTAGCTATTGCTACAATTACCCAAATAATACTGTAGATATTGGATTTTACTGCTAAACTTACCCATATATAATAATGTAGCTATTGCTACACTTACCCATATAAAATGTAGCTATCAGTTTGTATTGCTACACTCAGCAATATAATAATGTAGCCAATGGTATGTATTGCTACACTTACCATATAATACTGTAGCCATTGCTACACTTACCCATATAATACTGTAGCTATTGGTACACTTATTCATATAATACTGTAGCTATTGCTTTTTATTGCAACACTTACCCATATAATACTGTAGCTATTGGCTTGTATTGCTACATTTACCCATATAATACTGTAGCTATTGGTACACTTACCCATATAATAATGTAGCTATTGGTTTGTATTGCAACACTTACCCATATAATACTGTAGCTACTGGTTTGTATTGCAACACTTACCCATATAATACTGTAGCTATTGGCTTGTATTGCTACATTTACCCATATAATACTGTAGCCATTGCTAAACTCACCCATTTAATACAGTAGCTATATTTGTTTGTGTTGCTACACTTACCCATATAATACTGTAGCTATTGGTACCGGTGACATTCCTCCATTCCCCTGTGACTGGGCTACTGTTGATGTTCACTGACAACTGATGACCATGATTTACCTAGTAACGGAGCCAATAATTCAATATCAAAACAAATGTAAACGATATTCGCTTCCATGGTTTATATCTGACAAGACATCAGGTAATTAGAACAGCCAGGTTTGTTACCCAGGATCTTATATAATTTCATTTTTCTGAAACTTTACTAAAAACACACACACAAAAATTGTTGTTATGAATCATGTGTCAGTTGAATGAAGAATAATTTTGACAATCAGAGAGTCGGAGTTTCTGGCACTGTGAACATGCATTTATGTACTTAAGAGGTAAATATACCTAAGCACACAATGTATATGTCTTTTCACTTATTCATGAATAAAGGTGTGAGCCATTCTGAGAGTTTACCTGTATGTAGTTGGTGAGCAGCACTAGAATCTGGTTGGTTTTACGCGATGCATGAACACAACTTATCTGCAGTTTTTTCCTCCCTGCAAAAGTTTAATAGAAGACTCAATACCAAATTAGCAGAAATTAACTTGAAGATTCAATTTTGTCATTATATGTCAGTGTGAGATCCTTAAAATAAACATCTGAAACAAATCATTCTGCATCAGATGAAAAAGTTATCTTTTGAATTATATTATTAAATTTTAAAAGAATAAAAAGCCTTCCCCAAACAGCGTTACCCCTCTAAGTTTTACCCCTCCCCATCAGTTTTATCTTTCCCCAGCAATATTAATGAAACCTTACTCATCTCCGGCAGTCTAACCCCTCCCCTTCAGTATTACCCCTCCACAACAAACTCTACCTCCCCTTATCAACCTTACCCCTTCCCAGCAGCCACCTGTGGTAGAACCAAGCGCTCTGGTCATCAGGATCAGTGAATATGGCATTCTGTACTGTTTCATGCTCTGTGATAAAAAAAAAAAACCTAAGCAAAATCCATCAGCACAAGATATGTACAAGTTAATAATTAACACAATTTTTATGTATACTTTTTTGTATTTACAAAAATAAGAACCCAAAGAAAGAGCTCCACAGAAGATTGTTATCACCGTCATACCTGTACAAAATTTTATATCTCAATATTTTTTTTTTACCAGTAATTGATTTCTTACATTTATGTTCAAATACCAATGATTTTTTAAAATTCTCTTTTTCATACGTTTTTGAACTCTTCTTCTGAGTTTTATTTTGATTTATATTTTGACATCCTTAGTGGTTGAATCAAATGTAAAATTATCATTGCAGTGGACTTATCAATAGTAAAACCAGCTTACCCTGTAACAAGATGTCCTCCTGCACTCTGACAGGGTGGGTGGGGTCAGGGAAGATAATAGGAAGTAGTTTACTGCGGTAATGCCACGATGAATAATTGGAAAAGTTGGTCTGTATTTTCTCTGTTGTGTACGCAAGCTCCTGTTCTAAATCTACATCCGAGGTTAGGACGACAAATCGTCGATAATCCCAACAGTGAACTATCAATAAAACCAGGAAAGTAAAACTTAAGCACTGAAATATTGCTAATACATTATACATATATTACATGGCTTCGAGGGCGACATACCAGAATATTTGCCCCGAGGTGACAGGAAAGCCCTGGAGTGTTATGTCGCCCGATGCCGAAGGCAGAGGGCGACATAACACTCCAGGGCTTTCCTGTCACCGAGGGACAAATATTCTGGTATTGTCGCCCGAGAAGACATGTAATATATGTTATATAACATTTTTAAACAAATTAATCAAACTCGGGTTATCAACATATTTATTTAATTCACAAGGCGGAGGAAAATGTTTTTAAAACACTCACGCTTGAGTTTATCACTTTTGTCGTGTTTGCCGAATATTTTCATCAATTAAACTATCGAGTTCATCTGAATTTAGATGAACAAACCGTAGACGATGGCCTGACATGTTGAAAATTCGCAGATCTGTTTACGTTTGCTTAGCAACTGGCTCCTTGAATATCGAACCCAACGTAATTAATATGCAGAATTCTTGCACGCGATGGTGATATTACAGTTTCGGGAGGGCGATATAACTATTTCCTGTGAAATATAACTGTTTCCGGGAGGGCAATATAACTGTTTCCGGTGTGATTCAGCAATTTTCAGGGCATAGTAATAAAATTATCTCATTTGTGACATAACGAGAAAACTTATTCAAAAATGGTATATTATACATATATTACATGACTTCGAGGGCGACATACCAGAATATTTGCCCCGAGGTGACAGGAAAGCCCTAGAGTGTTATGTCGCCCGATGCCGAAGGCAGTGGGTGACATAACACTCTAGGGCTTTCCTGTCACCGGGGGACAAATATTCTGGTATTGTCGCCCGAGAAGACATGTAATATAAGTTATATAACATTTTTAAAAATAAAAATATGTTTAAGAATATATTTACCTTATTAACAGGTGTATTTTAATTATTAATGCATCTTCATACCTTACGAATCAATTTTCTTTTGAAATACCGATCAATGCTTTCAAAAAGAAGATTATTTTTCAAATTAAACAATTAAAGGAAGTTTCTCTGAATAGCAGACACTGTCATGCCATTCACGTAATTAATATGCAGAATTATTGCACGCGAGGGTGATATAACAGTTTCGGGAGGGCGATATAACCATTTCCTGTGAAATATAACTTTTTCCGGTAGGGCAATATAACTATTTCTGGTGTGATTCAGCAATTTACAGGGCAAAGTAATAAAATTATCTCATTTGTGACATAACGAGAAAACTTATTCAAAAATGTTATATAAAGTTTTTAATACATCTAGTGGATATGAAGGAGTACAATGTTGTTAAGATAGGCAATAACTCACAATTTCTCTCGTCATACTCCAGAAAAGTGTTACAGAGCTGGAGTTCTCGCTCCCAGTCAGGGTGTGGCATGTTCTCCAGGATGAAGCTTCGGTGGTGCCAGGCGCCGTACGACTTTGGGTTGACCTTGAGACAAGACTCGAGGAATCCGAGCTCATCCTGCATCAGCTTCTGTACAAACTCTGTCTCCCTGTAACACCGCAGTCATCACAAACTCAACTACATGTATTGTTAAACCAAAGTCAACACAAACTCAACTACATGTACTGTTAAACCGCAGTCACCACAAACTCAGCTACATGTACTGTTAAATCGCAGTCACCACAAACTCAACTACAATACATGTACTGTTAACCAGAAGTCACCACAAACTCAACTACATGTATTGTTAAACCCCAGTCACCACAAACTCGACTACATGTATTGTTAAACCGCAGTCACCAAAATCTCAACTACATGTAAAGTTAAACCCAGTTGCCACAAATTAACTACATATACTGTTAATGTGGATATTTCTGCATGACTTGATATAATAAATAATAATCTTGTGTACATCTGCAATAATAATGAGACTCTACATAAGAAGTGATCATAAGTTAGCTTGTGTACTGGTTATTATTTACAGAGATTGTTAGATTTTGGTATAATTCATTTAGGCAGGCAACTCTCTGTGACAACAGTCACAACAGTAACACAACACTGAACAGTGACACAACAGTGACACAACAGTAACACAACAGTAACACAACAGTAACACAATATACATACACTGTATACTGGTATACAGATTTTTTTCAATTGTATAATAGCACCATACATAATTAAAGCATTTCATACCTGTCAGGTAATTATTGTGTAAAATGTCTGCTATTAGAGAGGTTCGAATTTATAACGTGTATGGGTATGCGTACGTGTGTTAAAACTACACGTACACGTTTTTATAATTCATCAGTTGAGATTTCTTAACCTGTAGGATATAAACGTGTACGTAAATCAACGCAGTTTTATGACATGAATTTATTTAGTTTATTCCAAATAAATGGTAAATTTCTTATCAACTTTCATGCAAATGAAGTTTAAAAATCTATATAATGTATCAGAAGAATACAATCCCTCATCAATAAGATTTTATTTGTTGTAAAAAGCTACACGTTTGTACTTACGTGTAGACGACAAGTTTAGAGAACATGTAGAAACCATGTCGTCACAAAAACTGATGACATAATACGTGAAGAATTTAGGTGATTCCCCTTGTTCCCGTACACGTTGGAAATCTCAACCTCTCTAATATAACTCCTGTGGAAGAAGTTAACTTACTTGTTGTCCTTCATGAACAAGAAGATTTCTTTGCGGTAATTCCATAGTGAATAGAAGTCTGGATTCACAGACAGAATTTCCCCTGTAAGCTTCAGTCCCTCCTCATCAAATTCTCCATTTAGTCGCTAGAAAAATATTTTTATATCATATATCACAAACTTTCCCAAAGAAAGATAATCATCCATTTCATCCAAGTATCATAGTTTGTTAGATTAACAGCAGATACAGTTATTCATTACACTTTTGTAAACCAAAATGATGCCAGGTTCATGCCACTAGCAAAGATGTCCAATGTTGAGTTTGCTCCCTCCCTCCTTCATTTATTTATAATTCTACTATAGTTATTGCCGAGATCAAAGAGATCAAAGAGAGACGTCATCAGTAAATTATCAGATCAGAAATACATATTTGTCTCGCACTGATCATGGAAGTACAACTTCAAACCGTAAAAAGTTTTAAAACCATGTCAATTTCATGTGTTACTTCCAGTCAAAACGATGTGTATTGCCTCATTTTTTATTTTAAAGAGATCAATGCGGCTGTTCCTAGGACCTTCCTAGCACATTTTCACTGCATGTTTTTACATAAAATATATAACTTGCAGTAGTAATAATCGTATTAAATTGCCCTTAAAATATTAGGAATGTGATTCAAAGATATTTTATAAATAAGTGAAGAGCATTAAAGTCCTAAGGAAAAGTCTGTCATCTGCATGTCATTCCTTTGATCGATACACATGTAAACATTACTAAAAAAACCGTTGGGGTAACACGGAACAGCCGTCAAAATGACCTAGATCATCTCTCTATAGGAGAAACGATCTGTAGAAATACTGGGCTGTTCACGGAACAGCCGTCAAAATGACCTAGATCATCTCTCTATAGGAGAAACGATCTGTAGAAATACTGGGCTGTTAGAATAGAAAAAAAGTTCTTGTTTTGGTGAATGTTGCAGGATAACCTCCTCAGTCTCGAAATGTTGTTTGAAATATAAAAGCCTTGGCTAACGCCTCGGCTTTTATATTCCAAAATAACATTTCTCGACCTCGGAGGTTATTCTGCAACATTCACGAAAACTCGTACTTTATTTCTTAACCATACACTGTCCCCCCCCCCCCAAAACCAAAAGAAAAAGGAAGAATTTTTGGTTTTGCGGGAAATATATATAGTTGTAAAAAGTGTTCAGAAAATGATAATTTTAATGAATTTCATCATATCAAATATGGCACTCTGTACATGTATCTGAGTGTGTGTGTATTTATGGTATTAGGAGGCATACAATTTTATATTGCAGGAAATGATGACCGATTAAATACAGCAGTGCTGTATATACATGTTACGGTACTCTTGATGGCTCAAACTTGGAAGTTCTTAATCGCTCGAAGTATTTGGTCCTGATTTTTCCCTATATAGCCCCCTATGCATCAATGTCATCATATCTATTTTTAAAAATTTTGTACCAGTAGTTAAACAATCAATGTTTGATACATTGCATGTACCGGTATATTAAATTGTCTTTGCAGAGTACAGCAACATCAAATGTTGTTTTCATGTCATGAATGTTATTCATCTTACAAAGAATACGTGTAATAAATACATGTATCATGAAACCTGAAAGTTTTCATTTTATTCAGAATTGCATATTTACCTGAAAATATTGAATGAGTATTATTTATAGCATGTGATATGTGTAAAATTAGCATTAGAATGCCTTAATCATAATATATGATCATACTTATTTTAAATGTTGTCATTCAACTTAGAAAATTTTGAATTCTTGAAAACTCAAACTCTTGATCTCTCAAAGTTTATCTTTGGCCCCACAGACTTCAAGATTTCTCGAGTTACCTGTATTGTGTATTTTATATATGCGGCTGTTACTGACCTTTTTAAATGCCCCAGATGTTGCGGCAGTGTAAAGTTTCAGTTTCTGCTCGCGTTCTTTCCGCTTTGCTTCCTCCTGTTGGGCAGTGGTCTTCACCTTGAGTCGTCCATGCTGAAAACACCACAAAGTAAACTTAGTGTACACATTGTATCACATACCCAGAACACAGAATCTGAATGTAAATATTACCCATTGTGTAAAGAAACTAAGAACAAATGGAGATGAAAATACACTTTGACTGTATTGTAGCAATACATTTAACTTTAAACAGGTATAATTAGTTTGAATTTCTTTTTAATTTTAAAAAGACCGCATCTTATGTTACCATAAATAGCATGAATTTTAAGATCTTTTTGTTTTAAAAATTCTTTAAGAA
Source organism: Magallana angulata (assembly GCF_025612915.1). Classification (NCBI taxonomy): domain Eukaryota; kingdom Metazoa; phylum Mollusca; class Bivalvia; order Ostreida; family Ostreidae; genus Magallana; species Magallana angulata. Next base: position 55,828,753 of record NC_069120.1, read on the forward strand.
TTTGGGTAATTGCACTCAGAAATCCCAGATTTAATCTGGAATCCCAGTGATTTATAGATCCTTCATTGATTTTGAATCCCATCATATTAAGAATATCCAAGTAAGAGATTGCACTGAAATAGTGTTCTATAGATCTATACATCTTTCCATGGACTTTTTGGGTACTGTACGTACTGTACCATTGCGTACATGCTGTATGAAGCCATACAGGCATAAGTCCACGATTTGCTTTCTTTTGAGAATTGTAGAATATTGATCTTTAATGATGATTTTTAAATCCTTTTTAAAGGGGGAGGGGCAACTTCAGAATCGTTGGGAATATCTATCTATACCAAAGCAGAAGCATGTCTTACTTAGTGAATATAAAATAAGTCTTACAGATTATGGTAAACGGCTTACCAATGATATATCCTTCAAACCACATCATATTGGTCGTTTGTTAGTGTTTGTCTTAGTGTACCATGGAAAAATTTACATGTCATTAAAAATACCCCCTCCCTTTTTTTATAACTACGTTCGAATTTCCTCTAAGATAAAATGGGATTTACACTGTAGTTTAATAACAGAGTCAATACAGTGATAGGTACTCAAACACTGAATATCGAAATTTATGAATTATTTCATTTATACTAAAAAAAATGAATGATTTTACCCAAAAATAATATATTTACCATATCGAGTGTTCTTTGACAGCGGAATTTGCTTTTTTGGCGCCTCTTAAACACAAAAGAGCTCCGATATTAGGCTAGCCTTTAAGCTATTCGATAAAGGAAATAAATAGATGTTGATAAGACACACACTAAATCTATTAATATGTAGCAAAAATCAAATTGTAAATAATGTAAGAATATGGCTGGCTATGAATTATAATAAGTTACCAATAAACAGGCGTGTTTTACTTTTCAAGCTAAGAAATTTCATATCGGCTACTGTAGTATAAATTTGATTCAACACCCAACGGATCGTACTTTAAGTACATTGTTATTGAAAACGAGAAGGACATTTGTAAATGTGAATTGCAATGAATTCATGAAATGATTTTCTCATAAGTTTTCTGTCTTGTGTATGAAGGCGGATAAAATGCTTAATGTTTAATCGACCCGAGACAAATAAATTTTAACTTAATATTTATGTCTCTGAATCGACTGATAAGATATGAAAAGTCAACATATCTGATAATTGTTTTGTATTGAAATTTATTCCAAACTATCTATATTCAACATCGATTTTAACCCATACATATGGCCATTTCTTAAAATATATTGATTTGAACCGGAGGATGCGTTCCAGAAATATTCAAGTAGTGTCATTTTTAGAACTTCAATGCCTTTTATAGCTCCATATTCTTTGTCATGTAGTCTAAAAGAAAATGTATCAATTTAAATCAACAACGATTGGAGTGATTCATTATTATATATTATAAGAAACATCATATGACGTAGGTTTTAGAAAAATAATAGAAGTCCGTGAACTCGTGTGCAAAGTCGCATAAATCATTATGTACATCTAACAAAACAATGCACCAGCTTATGTCAGATCTAGAACTATTTTCCTCTTATGTGAATGTGAAATATAATTATACATGTATATCTTTCATATTGATATGTAATCAAAACAATACTTCTGTTTATGCATATATTGGGCCTTTGCCAATTATTGTGATTGTGTTTGTTCCAATAAAATATTTGTATTTGTATAAATATTCGCACTTTTTTGAGACTGAAATGATTCATTGGTTAAGTTGAGGTTCGATACCACCAAAATTTTGAGGCAATAATTTTTGTTTCTTCGGGTTTGTTAAATATTCAAACTAAGTATAATTATCAAAATTTTGCGATTGCAAAATTGTATCATGTACCGATAAAAAATTTATTGAAAAGAAAAAAAATTGCAATCGTACTTTGCAGTTTAACCACATGGGCATCTTATCCGCTCTGCTCTCGAGGACATGTGTATTATTCATATATATTTCATAAAGAGTAGAGCGGATAAGATGCTCCTATGGTTTTTAAAACCAAATATCGGCATCCTATTTCCCCATCTTCTTTAGAAAACGCAAGACGCTGAGACCATCTCAGTGGTTTAGCACCCTTGAATGAGTCAACACAGAGACTGACATTTTGAAGACTTTAAATGATTGAAAAGTTGAAAAAAAATTAATTATGCCATTAAATCAGAAATGAATATACACTCTCGCAACTTCTAGGGTCTTTCCTGCATAGTTCTGAAGAAAAAAACCCATCCGTTTTTCGCTTGTAAATAATATATATACCCAGGATAAGTATCAATTGCTAAATCAAATCAATGATTTAAAAACCACACAGAGACTCTAGTCGACCTCAACCTTCATTCATTTACTCTTGGCTTCATTGATGTAAAAAACATTCACTCAACACCTGCAGCAACGGCCATCTATGGAGCGATGTAACCCAAATAATTTAAAGTACGTACATGTACATATATATGAGTGGGCGATACTGCATGAAATGGCTTTTATGAATGCATGTAAACAAACGCACGCCTGTGATTAGGTCTTATTTAAAACACTTTAATACAGTACAAAACACTTGACCTTTGATAGATGCAGTTTACAGATTCACCACAAACTTTACAACAATTTGCATTTTATACGTCATTTATTTAAACAATAAAGTGCCTTCATTTTAGTACACATAGGATCAGACGACTACGTGCATTGCCATAAAAGTGAATAGGAATATAAAGATTACCCGTATGAAACACCGAAGAAACCATTTTATTTTTAAGTAAACTCCAATGTAATTAATAAATGACAATTCACTAGCTACATTATTTTTAATAGGTATTAAAATGATGGGAGAACAAGAATTTTTATTCTTTAAAAATTGTTAGCAAAAACATTTCGTCAGAGCACAGGGGCATCTATTCTCTTTTGAGAAGTGGACAGGCTATGCCTGTACACGTCTCAAAAGAGAATAAGGGGCATCGTATCCGCTCTACACTCTATGACATATATAAGTAATGCACGTTTATTATAACACAGTTTGGTAGTTAGACGGCGTCTTTCTCACTATAATTAGTACCATTTGTTTAATTTAATACTGAGTTAATACTGAGTGACAGTCAAAAAGAGGTGTAAATCATATTCAATAAAAAGGATATTAATATCATAGCTTATCGATAAAAAACACCTGAAATATACCAGAGATGCCCCGAACCCCAACGAAACAACAAGAACATTTGAAATCTCATGGGTTCGTGCTCTCAAAGTTGCCAAAGTTTTGATCAGTCTCGATGTAATCTAAAGTTAATTTCTGAAGCTTAGTTATAAAAGGACACCAATTAATGAACTATATTGAAACTGCCTATTACATTATCTGAAGTAAATGTGATATTCATTTTGTATAATCAAGGCATTTAACAGAAGTGTTTAAAGATAAAAGGAATGCGTATATTCATAGCAGAATATTTTCAAACTTGCTAAAACTGGAACGTGTAGATTTTAGTTTTGTTAATTTTACGAATCAAAATCGATTTCCTTGAAATTGAGGCGAGAATAACGGATATGATAATTATTATTTAACTTAAAAGATTCACTTAGGTTGTGACAGTCCTTCTTATAAATTCGACAAAAACACGGGCACCTGACGATATATTCGTTTTTCTTATCATGAAAAATTAAACCTTTACTTAATAATACAAATTAGGTAGGAGATATATCTTTATTATGAGAAAAGTGTCTGTGCGTTAAAGGCTTATTTAAGGATTGTGTCTAATAGTTAAAATTACAAAGTCTTACTATATAAAGTTTATTTATTTATCTTCGTATACAAATGACATATTTCTAAAACAGAGAAAGATCACAACATATGAATACAGTGAAAAAAATAACAAAGGGTAAATTAACAAAAATCAAAAAAAAAAAAATACCATAAAAATGACAAAGTATGCTGCATTGCAAAAAATCACCACTTTGGTGACATAAATTCTGAGCCTCTCTCTGAGTGCATGAAGCACTGGCGTAGTGATCACGTGACAACCGCTGATCAGCTCTAGGTCTCTACGGTTTGAGGATATAAAATGTTTGTAAAAATTGAGCGTTCACATTCTAGTATCCATCTTCTCCTTGCCGGACTCTGCGTTGTGGAATCCGTTTCTCTGCTCCTTAGAAACTTCCATCTCAACTTCCGGAACTTTGACTATATCGTTCCGCGAGAGATGTTCCACTATTCCCGCGCCATAGGCGTCACCAAGGACGTTTACTGCTGTCCTAAATCGATCTCTGTAAATGGTGGGGAAAATGAATTATAATTTCGAAATTTTGATTAAAAGTGGAAAATCAAAGTAGGGACCACCACATTCATAAAACAGAAACAAGAACTGTTCAACACTTACAAGAACCAGTCAATGGACAGAATCAGCGTGATTTCATTGATTGGCAGACCGACCGCCGTCAGCACAATCGTCATGGTAACCAGTCCGGCTTGTGGGACGCCGGCGGCGCCAATGGCGGCAGCTGTTGCTGTGAGACTAAAGAAGGGTAAAAACAACGTCAACTCACGAATCGTCTGTTTGTAACAAGAATCAGAGAGGAAAGTATGGAGATTATATGACGTACTCTAAAAACGTCGTGCTCACTTAGTGACGTCACCTACCTGACAATGATAACTTCTCCGACGTTGAGTGTCTGACCGATATATTGAGCAATAAAGATGGAGGCAACGGCCTCATACAGCGCTGTGCCGTCCATGTTAATGGTGGCTCCAATGGGGGTCACAAACATAGTCACACGGGGGTCCACGCCATTGTTCTCCTCCAGACAGCGCATGGTCAGCGGGAGAGTAGCAGAGCTGAAAACAAACATTTAATCCATGAATTGTTCTACATTTTATCCATTATTTGTCATGGTCACATGAATAATCAGAATTAGTATCTCAATTTTAAGCATCACAAAATTAGAGGTTAATTAAGGAAAAAAAGAAAAAATCTGTTCTTTTTATCAGGGACGTATATACTAACATATGTTAGTATATACATGTACGTCCCTGTTTTTATTGACTTCCCTAGAAATACACGCGGGGATGACCTTCTTCCTCGAAATGGAGACGCAGTTTACCTCCTTTTCAAAGAAAGAGGCGGGGCTTAACTAAATAAGCTTCTGTTCTTTTATTGACTAAGATGCAGGCATAACATATTTCCCCAAAATAGAGGCGGTGTTAATCTACTACCCTTAGATAGAGGCGGGGCTTATATCTACTTTTACTAGATAGAGGCGGGGCTTATATTTACATGTACTTTCACTAGATAGAGGCGGGTTTAGCCTAGCATCTCCAAGAGATAGGACGGGGCTTACCTGGACGCCGTTCCCCAGGCCGTCAGTATGGCCTTGATCATGCCAACCATGAATCTGAAGGGGTTTTTCCTGGTGAAGATGACGTAGATTAGCGGGAGGACGATGAAGGCGTGGATGAAGAGGCCGGCCAGCACCGTTACCATGTAGTAGGCCAGCTGTTCAAACATGGCGTCCAAATCCTCCATCTCCACCAGTTTAGCGGCGATCAGGAAGACGATCCCAACCGGCGAGTACCTACAACAAGACAGGGGATAATAGTGTGGTGAACGCACAGCGAGTACCTACAGACATAGAGGGGTAATAGAACCATTTTAACAAGGCCTTGGACTTTCAGTAGGACGTAAAACTATATATTTTTTGCGTCAAAACAAGGTAAAAATGACGCTGTCTTCAGTATGTTCAGGTGAAATATACATCGAGTCACCGATTGAGTAGTCTTAGCTCAAAAGCCTGACAAATCGTGTTAATTTCAAAGAGCAATGGCTGAGTAGCCTACAATGAAATAGACAGGCCTACGTCACATTGAAGTTTGACACCAACTACCTAAAGTTCAAGCTTTTAATAAAATGGTTCTAAGTTCTAAACACACAGCATGGATGTGAGCAAAGTGATGGTATCAGTAAATGTATGTCAAAGGAACTGTAACCTCCCTGTAAACCGTGTAATGTACATGATTTTGGAATATTATATAGAAAATATTTACTTCGGCAAAATTCATAATGTCAGTAATGTATAATTACACTAACCAAATTCCATAAAATACAGGGTTCAATTGAATTTCTTTTCGCGTGATTTGAATCATATTCTATTTATGGCCTTTTATCTGACCACGTTTCACCATCGAATACAATTGATGAAGAAGCTGATATATAACCCCTATTCGAGACACTGTACGAAAATATGACTGGTAAATCATTATCCAATAAGGCTGAAATTAGAGGCTACATAAAAGCACACAGGTATCAGACTAGGTAAGGACTCGAAAGAAATTTTCAAAGAACTGTGTGATATGTTTAAGAGTATGTCATTTAGACAAGATTATAGGTGGGTCAACTAATTCAAAAATGGCCAAACAGACCTTAAGGATGAGCAAAGTTCTGGAGCACCTCTTGCGACTTCAAAGGATGTAATATTATAACTCAAATAAATACAGTTACTAATGATGGTCGATTAACCATTAAACAAATAACAAATTTAGTACACATTTCATCGGGGACCGTAGTTACAATATTAAAGAAACACTTGGCCACCGAAAGGTTAGTGCAAGATGGATATCTCATCTACTAACAGAAAAACAAAAACCATTGCAGGTTGAAATGTGTAAAAAATAAAACTACTTAAAATAAAAAAAAAACTGCAATGGTCGACGTTTATTGGAAATTGTTACAGGTGATGAAACATGGATACATTATTTTGAACCTGAGAGGAAAGTTGATAACTAGATGTTGTTGACTAAAAGGCAAAACGCCATTTTATAGCAAAAGGATGCCAAAGTACAGATAAAGTTTTATGCGCAATTTTGTTTAATAGAGAAGGTATTACGGGGCGCTCTCTCCCGTACAGGACTAAATACTGGGCCAACCGTGAGCTTATTCTCTTGTTGTTGGACCCAGCCTCATAAAACCTCCAACAAGCCAACACTCGTTTTAGTTTTCAGACTTTTATATAAACTTTACATGAAATATACTTTTACATGTGTTTGGTATGCATCAGCACCGAAGGTCTGATTCCAACTGACTATCATTTACAATTCAGAATAATATATAATGAACAATGGAACAACACAATGAAGGATTAACATAATAAGTACAGATGTAAGTAAATCAATTATCAAACAGCTATTGAGAAACTCGGGACATTTTAGCAGCATGTACATAAAAGGATTAATAAGATGAAAGAAGCTTAAGTGTCAATAAACATAAACAGAATTCAATTAAAAGATTAGCTGTCCATTACTGATTGTGCCTCAGGTGGGATTAATGCTGCGCGGAATTTATAACGTTTGTAAAACAGTTGTCGAAATAGATGAAAAGTTTTTGTAACAATTAACACAGAGTCCGAAAAATAATTAAAAATAGTCCGAAAGATTGAATGTCACACCGTGACAAAGGTCCTGTAGTTAAAGTTGCTATCCCAAAAGGCCGATCAATCACCGAACATATATACAAAAATTATGTGCTGAAGAAAGCTAGGAAACATTACGAAAGGAAGAGACCACAGTCTGGAATTTGTCTTTTTCATGACAACGCTCCATGCAGCACATAAATCCCAGATTGTAACATCACTTTGGAGAGATAAAAGGCTCATGTTTTGCCATATCTTGCCTATTCACCCTATCCAAAGCTTGGATAAATCGGTTGAAATTATGTGTCTGTTAAAAGATAGAACCATTTTTAACAATAGCTTGGACTTTGGGTAGTTGTGTCAAACGGCAATGTGACGTAAGCCTGTTTATTTCATTGAAGGCCACTCAGCCATGGCTCTTTGAAATCATCAAGATTTGTCTGGCTTTTGAGCTTAGACTACACAATCAGTGTACACCAGCGTCATTTTTAACTTGTGCTGACGCAAGAAATATATATTTACATCCTACTGAAAGTCCAAGGCCCTGTTAAAACAGTTCTAATTCTTTGAAAATAACCATTAAGAAAATACAAAAAAAAAACCAACGATGACATTAGTTATTGAACGGGGCTCGTGTCAATCTCTGTTAAAGTATTTTCCCATAGTAATGCAGTGAATAATCGCACAGTTGCTGTAAAAATGTCCCACACTAAGTACATATAATTATATTGTTTTTCTTTGTTTTGTAGCGGTTGCGAGCATGACAATGGCTTATTCAAACTTTCTTTGTAAAAATTGCAACAATTATATTTCTTATGTAGCAACAATTAAGGATGAACGAAGGAGAAAATAATCAGTAGTAGTAAATACACGTATATTTCGTTATCTGCAGGACAGTATTTATGAGTTTAGATAGCAACATTGCACCTTGAGAGGTTATAGAAACCGTCATTACTTCATTGAAGGTTCAATCTGAAATCGATCGCATCGGGTACTAGTTCTGGTATACTATAACAAACACTCGGGCCACTGAATAGCTAGGCAGTAAGAGAATTTACAATTCATCTTGCCAGCGTCGTAAACCTCTAGTAAAGATTTCCTCCGTCACACGAGTATTCTCAAGGCAATAAATATTTAACACTTCACAGTATTTACATTTGTTCAAACAGATTAAGTTGTTTAGTTTGAGGAAAGTTTCTGTGACAAGCTAGAGAAATACTGATTTAAAGTCCTTTCAATGCGGCTTCTGTTTACATCAAAGCAAACCTGTGTACATTGCCACCTCGTCTGTCCGTCGTGTACATAAAACAAATTAATTGTTTTTCTCACTAAGTCCGTTTCAAGATTTTGATAATAGCGCAACAAATTTCGAATCCTCTACAAAATTCAGTATTCCATCGATTTAGAGGGGCATGGTCACAATTCTGCTCAAAAATTATTTTCCGTTTTTAATGTTTACAGTGCTTTAGAAGTGCGTTTGTAATGGTCAACCAAAACTTGAGTGTCAGTCGTCTTGCTTGTTGTAAACGAGATACTGAGACAATTCTTTGTCATCTGAATTGTTATCTGAACCAATGACTCAGGTGAGGTAAATTATTACACATTTTTGCGATAGAATTTTTGCGGTTCAGATAAAACCACTACGCTTTTCAAAACATATAGCTTCAGCACAGTATTACAGATAATTTTGTTTTAGACATACGTACCAAATGACGAGAGTGACCAGCTTCATGGTGGCGACATGAAGGCACTCAAAGAACTTGACGAGGGGGGCGCCATCCTCCCCCATCTTGGACAGGACACCCCCTAGGAATAGCGAGAAGACCACGATACCCAGGATGTTCATGCCTGACGCCTTGGTGACGCTCATCGTGTCCACCTCAAACATTGTGACGCCTGTAACACAATTTTAAAATCTATTGACGCGTGTTGAAAATACTTTTACAAGTTATACACTCTTAACTATATAATCCAGGGTTTAAAGAAAAATGACCACACACCCAGTTGATGCTGGTTTGTAATGACTATAAATTGTGTTAACTTTAAGGACAACTGCCAACAACCGAACTGGATTTATCAGTCCTACACAAACGGGAATTTTCAGTCAAAACCAATTGATATTTAAATGACGTCTCCAAGAAAATACAATTTTGAAAAAGGTTTGTTAATGCAATGAAATTTGAAAGTCATCTTCATCGCAGCCAGACCTTTAATCGACGTAAATAACGTCACAACCAAATACAAACTACATGTATACACTTTACAACCCCGTAAAGGTGTGTCGTGCCCGCTAGGTATTGGCTTACACTACAATAAGGGAATATAGTTGTACGTTTGAATGGATTTACAATAATAAGATTTTGTATCTAGTATCTTTCGACTTACCTGTATCGGAGGAGTTGTCTCCCGTGCTATTGCCAGTAAGGTTCATGGCCAAAGTAGAGACTGAAGAAAGAAACACATTGAACTTAATAGATAGAAGTATGCAATAAAACAATTGACAGTTCCGATTTGTAGTTGATTGAAATAACGAGTGTTTGGAATGTGGGCAGTGTGAAGGCCTGAGGTATTTGATGGGGTCAGGAGACAATAGTGTGCTGGCGTCTGCGACGTTTACAGATGAAAAATCAAAATGTAAAGGAATGCCTTAGATGATAATTCATGAAAGGAGGAACGGAGTATGTAAGACAGTGGGGGTGGGGTATAAGTTTAGGGCCTTACCAGCTTCAGTGATATTGGATGGGGTGGGACTCTTGAGTGTAACATTCTTTTTGCCGACTGACGTCACTTGCTGAAGAGGAAAAAATGGCCGTCAGATTCACATTTGACTTTGATATCTTGTCAGCTAACAACACTTTTTTTGATCGATTATAATTGCTTTTTCATTTTTAATAAGTTGAATTCCGAAAACCAGATGTTATTTTTGAATCAATGACACAGATGTATCCGTTTGTTGTCAATCACAGTACGAAGACCCAGAAAGGTGTCATGCGCGGATCTAGAGGGGGGGTCGGGGGGGTCCCGACCCCCCCTGGAAAATGAAAATTTATTAAATTTACATAGTAAAATTATCGCGAAAATATGCCTCGGACCCCCCCTGGCAAACACAATTATCCTTCGGACCCCCCCTGGAAAAAATTTCTGAATCCGCGCATGGGTGTGACAGCGGGAATACACTCACCTTATTGAAAGCGCTCTCTATCAGATTGTCAGGGAAACAATTTCTACAAATGAAGAAAAAAAATTCATACAATTGTATTTCAACAACTTTGCTGAGTATTTGAAACGGATACAGTATTATGATATAACCAGATAAGCAATCCTGTTTAAATAAGTAATCGGGAACGATTTTGATTATTCCTTGGATATAGCAATAACAATATTTTTCAAACTTAGTTTAAAAGCTTTTTAAAGTTTCACAAAGTATTTTGAAAAAACTAAACAAGATATTCACAACGAACACCCACCACAACCGATCGACCATACCTAATCAGGTCGAACAGAGCGTCCAGCGGCTCCGCCTCCTTGGGGCTCCCCGCCTTGGTGATGTTTTTGGAGCCTTTGTGCCCCGGCTGTATGGTCACCACCAATACAATTCCCAGTATCACAGCCGAGAACGTGGTCGTCATGTAATACACCACAGTGCGCAGGCCCATTCGACCGGAAGCGTTTGTGTCGAGACTTCCCATGGCGGTGATGAGGCTGGACACAATTAGAGGCAGAATCAACATCTTGAGCATGTTCATCAGCAGATCTCCGGGAAAGCGGAGGTAGAAGATTTTTCTAGTTTCGTACGGTGTCCAGACGCCTCGCAGCCCGAACCCGAGGCCAAGGCCAACGATGACAGCGATGATCATGAGGATGATGAGGAGGTTGGCCTTGAGGCCCTTTACAATCTTGTTACCCATGCTGGGGGAGTTGTCAGGCTTCGTCGTCATCATCAATACGTGATCTAAAATAATGAGGTTGACAAGTTAGCAAGACCGAGTAACAGCCGTTGCCATAGATGACATCAAATGTGGCGGCAACAGACCAAAACCAAAGCAATACAGAAACAAGATAATACTAGAAGTTGAAATGTGGTAATTTCAAAACAGGATTTGATTATCATGCACAATGTGACTAACGAGAAGAAAATCCGCGTTTCAAAATACTACAACATTTATCACATTATTGTCACATAATTATGAAACCGCTGGCATTGACGCCATGCTGTTGATTGTACACGTGTCGGATTTCAAATTCACTGGAATATGCTAATTCACAAAAGCAGGGGTCAAGACCATGCACAACGTCGCTCCTAAACTGGCTGTGGAAGAAGGCTTCCACGGAGCAGAGTCTGTCTGTCTGTCTTTCGTCATAGAAGACGATAGTCGTCCAAGCACTTTTTACCTAAATCCTTCAAGTATATTGCACAGTCAAACCTTGTATACTGCCTGTGGGTAAATATTGTTTAAAAGAGTCAACTTTCGTTCAAATGTATCGAACATTCAACTCTTTTTAGTTTATTACTCCAGCTAGTTCACAGTCCGTAATCAATGGACTGGAAAGAGAGTGTTTACATGTCCACTAATGTGTGAAACATGAAAAGGCATTGGGCTAACACAGCATGGATGCCACTTATATACTATCACATGGTGTACAAAGAACTTTCCTAAATTTTCTGCAACAAATAAACGCCTTTCAACCATTGCAAATCCACTCGGAACCCCTCCGGTGACATGTTCATAAATCACTAACCAAAGTCGAAGAAAGCCGATTGTTTGCAAATCATTGCTCAATACATGTACGTCAGAAGTGGACGGATTTTAGGGGGATTTTTTTTTAGCAAAAGACATTTGCTAACAGGATATGTTTGCGTTTGTCAAATCTAGGACAAGATAACCTTCTTTTTTCAGGTCTTGACTAATTTATTTGCCTAGAATGGAATGATTGCGCAAATCTGCACCGAGAAACCGTTTGTTTTGATGGAAAATGTCTTATCTAGAAATTCAAAACAATGAAAAAAAAACTGAGGATTTCTTTCCGTCATTTGAAAATATGAAAATAAACTTTACGTATATCATGTTTACCTTTTCAAAACACGCAACAATAAAAAAACAAAAACATCTGGTGTCATTACTAGGAAATATTTTCTTTGGACTACAGTATAAACAAAAACCATCTTTTTATGTAAATTAGAAAAGGGAAAAGCAAGACGTCATTTTGATTTCTGCGTTGATATGATCAACAAACGTAAAACAGTCGGATGTTACGGCATAGATACAGCAATAAAAGTACACCTCGTAGAAAGGAAACTTAATATATAATAATTAACATATTCCGAAGTTATATTCCCTCCTTGAAAATAAAAATTAAAAAAAAAGAAATACATACAAAATATACCCCTCGATCGATCAGTTTGAATTTAACGGTGTCAGTAAAAATGAATCAGCACAAAAAAAGACCTTCAGTACTTTTAGAACTACTGAGTCGCCAACAATAAATTTTAAGAAAATCGTTGATTCAAATGTTAAAAAAAAATTTAATCTTAATCTGCTAGATGAATAACAACATACAAAATATATATTCTTAACCAAGTTATGCCTACCACTCAAAGTTGTCCCTCGGCAGATATCCGACAGTGGCGTGGGTCCAAATGTTTACACCTGTGCACGTTTTACAGGTAAGAGCCAGTGTACTACACAGAGGGGAGAAAGCGGGGCTATGAACGCATGCCCCTGAATATTAACTTCCTAGTTGACCCGTCTTGTTTATAAGTAACAGGATACCCACAAATAAGGTGCAGCCATCTTCTAAACTGCGTTGCTCTTCGTATATATTTTTTTTCTTTAAAAATAATATCAATCCGTATAAACACGCATTTCTTCCTACGTGCCGAGTGGACCATCTGTGAACTTACTCTATGGAGCGTAACCGAAAAAAATTGAAATATGTATATATGTAAAATATACATATGCCTACAGAAACACAACCTTCATCCGGTAACTATGACTGATCTCATTTCCTTCCACAAAAAGAGGGCTGCAGTTGATACAACAATTACCATTGCTTGTGTGCCCCATTCATCAAATTTGCTTGTCCCCTATGGAAAACTTGAGTAATTTACATTGCCAGTTGAAATGACCCTGTCACTCCACGGTAAATTCTGCTAATTTTTATTTCTATCAAAATCAGTAACTGACCACGCGCTAGCTGGGAACAACATAACAAATCAACAAGACTGAGCATATTTATTTGCGAAAGTAAGTTCAACAAATTGTAATCAAACTGAATTTCTACAAGTAAGTAGGAAAGGGACTATAATACGCATTAATTTAACTTGGTAAATAAATGATTAATAATATCAATATAACGATAAAATGTAATAACACCATATTGCATAATAGAATCTTTTGCCCCATTTGACGTCACTAGCTGGTCTTTTAAGTAAACTAGATCAGAATGAAATAGAAACATTAAGCTACAATCCCTGCGTCGCATGAGGAAAAACATAAACTGAAAACAAGAAATGCATCTTTTTTTTTATCACAAAAAATAAGGTAGTACCCATCCTTTGTGTGAATTGTAATCAAGTTCTACAAATCTTCCTCCCTGTTGTGTTAATGACAGTGGGCTCAAATTACCAGTACTACGTCGGTCTGAGATACAACTTGACATAGCACCGCTACTGTGCAAATCATGTGATGTATTTCAAACAAGCAAAGATTTGTTAACTTGATACCCGCAAATCGACCAAAAAATTATTGTAAATGACGTCACTTGGAAACTTTTGACGATTCAAAATAATTAATGATGTACATGCAAATCATGTATTAAATATAAAGTCGGAGTGTTATGATCATAGTGCCAACCACTATAGCTATAAACAAGCTGCGACAGTGTACCTTAAAGTCCTGTATAAACAGTTAAATGGCTAATATTTACACACGGAGGTTCCTTTATTGTTGAAGAATAACATCGTAGTTTTTTAATAGGTCAAGATTTCCAGCTTGATCTAATTATGTTTGTATTAAATTGGCCGACTTTCTCTAATGTAAATGTGGTATAAGGAAAATAGATTGTTACCCAGTTGACTGAAGTATGAACTCTGTGAAGAAGACCGGAGGGTTTGACTAGACTACGTACCACACATGTTCACGGCTCACTGATCATTGTCATCGTTAGATCAGTTCATTAAAAAATCAGACAAGACACCACTTTGCTCACCAGAGCAAGAGTTCCCAGATTCATGCGGTTATTCCATCTTTTTCCTCTATAAATTGTTTATAAATTCTCATTTAAGCCACTTTTGATATCGCACTTAAAAAAACACAATTCTAAGTGGCTGGATTTGTATGGAGGGTAATCGTGTTCAAAAATCCAGACATGTAAACTTGTAAATCCGAATATGCAATCGTGTTGATGTGTGAGCCTGAGCATGAATATGTGTAATTCTGATCGTGTAACGTATAAAACTCGGGCATAAACACGTGTAAGATTTGACTCAGTTCCTTCGCATGATGCACATTTTGCAACTTTATTGTTTACATTAGTTAATTAAACCTTCAACTTTGCACACTTTCAATCCGTAGTTTCTGCGTTTGTAACTTCGGGCTCGGCAATAGCACATCTGACATGATACAAATTGACAAATGTAAAGTCTAACAAGTTTGTCGAATTTTGACATGACCTTATATGGCAACTGCCTTGCTGCGGGAAAAGGCATGCCGTAACCGCCGGACCGGAATGAAAGAAAAATAAACATAATATTCAGCTAAACTGTTGCAATAAGCTTTTAATGAACGACACCTTTTCTATCGAAAACACGGGTATTATTTTTAGAAAAGAAAAAAAAATTGAGGTATGATTGAAACTGGACCAAACAGGAAGAGGTTCATGTAGAACAAAAATCGTTGCCGATGTGACGAATGCGCTAATTTCCGTAATATAATTCTCATGGTATTATAAAAGGCAATGCCTAATATCTTATATCTCTAAAAAAAAATTGACATGTAATTTAAACTGGAATATAAGTAAATGCGTACTCTTTTCTAGAAATGAGACGGATCAAGAAATTCCCTAAGGGGGTAAATATATTTTGAGCGGCATGGGGTTCAAAGACCGCCGTGAGGTCCCATGTAACTCCATTGCTTCTGAATTCTAAGAATTTTGAGAGTGAATTTTTAACCGGGTTTCCGATTATTGAAATAGTAAAAATTGCAGACGGGCGAGTGGCTGTCAAAAAGGTACCCTTATTGTACCGATAACTCCTCGAACAGTTTTCAAGATTTTGCAGATCATTTATACATATATATCAGAAGTATGCAAATTGCTAGGATTTTGATTTCTGATAATTTATAAAAATATCAGCTGTTGAACTTAGTCATTTTTGGGGGAAAACATTGCATATAGAGTACCCCATTTTTACTCTGGTTATTTTTCTGAATTACATGTAGTTAGAATAAACGACCTGCAAGGATTTGGTAATTTTTCGCGGAAAAATTTATGTTACTTTACATGTATTTATACTTTTTGTTGTTGTGTAAGTGAAAGATAAATAATAACACAATCTTCAATAATAATTAAAAAAAACTAGCGCATATTTTTTGTGCACCGTAAATTGAAGTTTTACTATTGGACGCACTGTAGCTCAAATATCGTCCATCTGTATTTTTAGACAGGGAGCTACAGACCTGCAGCTAGTTCACAAGTGGCTGTAAAGCTGTATTATACTAGCTCTCCAGAAAATTGAGTCTGTATTGAACCGACATTCAGGACGTCATACTCAATCCCGTAATAATTGCTTAAAATAATTTTAAAAAAATGTCAAATTTTACCTGCATGATAGGCTTTTTTTCCTATATATTGCCGACAATGCAAAGAAACATTTCTTAAAATAATTTATACACATTGTAATTTCACGACAGTTAACCTTATCTTTGGAATTTTTATTCATTTTTTTTAAAGAGTGTGTCGCTTCTTATGTCTCATATTACCGGGTAATCACAATCTCAAAACCAATGTCTTTAAATAGTTTGTTTTTCTTATCGATAACTTTGCAACTCAGCTGACGGACCCCGTGTAATTTTTCGCGGTGGGGGGGTCGGGGGGGGGGGGGTCTTGTCACAACTTTGTGGTAGCAATAAGGATGCATTTGGAATTATTTTCTTAATTCAGCCGAGGCCTATACTTTAACAATTTGTTGCATGTACTCTAATAACAGTGGCGTCAGAAGCAAATTGAAAGGGGGGGGGGAGGGGGGCTAAACTAATCATGAACAATATTGACAAGAATTCCCATAATCATGAAAATTCAAATCCATGGGGGAGGGTATACCAATAACTCCAATCTTACCTGCCCAATCCCCCCCCAATCATGAAATTCCTAATCCGTGGTGGTGGTGGAGGTGGGGGGGGGGGGGGGTGCTAGTGGTATATACCTACTATGACTCTAATTTTCAATATCACTATTAATATTTCATTCTCTTTAAGGTCTTTTAAGGAACAATTTTGATTGTTGCGAGGAAAAAGTGGGGGGGGGGGGGGTGAATCCTCCCTGTTGCTATGTTCCTAATGGTTAGGTCTAGCTTGGCAAAAAGTGGGTGGGGGGGGGGGGGGCTAAGTCCCCCCCTAGCCCCCCCCCCCACCCTCCCGGTTCAGACGCCTATGAATAAAAATGCGTATATATCTTTATTCATGTGTATTCAAACAAAGTCATTAAATGTAATTTTTTTCAGTTCTAAGAGGATATCTGAAGCCGATCGAATTCTTTACTCGCATCTTTTATACATTCTCTTGATAAAATGTACACCAATCTCATAATTTAATTTTCCGAAAATAATACTCTATGAAATGTTGTTATCCAGAGATAATATGATTATAGGCTTACCTAATATTTTTTTTTATTTATTCCGTCCCTATTCCGGCGATTACTGCATGCCTTTACCTGCAGCTAGCCTTTTTCTATCAGTGACGTCACTGTTTCCATATAAGGTCATGTCAAAATTCGACAAACTTGTAGACTTTACATTTGTCAATTTGTATCATGTCAGATGTGCTATTGCCGAGCCCGAAGTTACAAACGCAGAAACTACGGATTGAAAGTGTGCAAAGTTGAAGGTTTAATTAACTAATGTAAACAATAAAGTTGCAAAATGTGCATCATGCGAAGGAACTGAGTCAAATCTTACACGTGTTTATGCCCGAGTTTTATAGGTTACACGATCAGAATTACACATATTCATGCCCAGGCTCACACATCAACACGATTGAATATTCGGATTTACAAGTTTACATGTCTGGATTTTTGAACACGATTACCCTCCATAGATTTGAAGCGTATAAGAAAGGGTTTCTAGGAAAATATTGGTTTGTTATTTGTGAATGTCTGTCGATCCCTTTTACGTATTTTTGAACTAATGCATATGGTTCATCATTTTCATGAGATTTGGTATTAAAAACGTCTCAAAAGGTGTTTAAAAGATTCTCTACAACATTTTCCTCGCTATAACTTTAAAACTATAGAACCCTCCTGCTCATGGCGTGACCCTTGGGAAACAGTTTAAAGAAAATAAACCCTTCCCTTTTCAGCCATACACCTCTTCAGATGCTTAAAACTTTATACCAAGTTTGATTGAAATTGGTTTAAAGGGACTTGGACTCAATTAGAAATCAAAAATTTTATTTTTATTTTTTATGTATAAAATTGTTTTCTGGTGCATTTTAAATGATGGACCAAAATATTGAATGTAAATGTCAAGTTACAAGTGAGATAGAAGTTAGAATTGATTGTTTTGTAAACAAAGTTCGAGTCTTATAGTTCTTTACACAAAATGTAATGTAGAGAATTACCATTTCTTAGACAAAAATGGCATGTAAAAACAATTTAAACTAATTCAATATCTTCCGAAATACTATTATCAACAAAAGAAAGATACATTTGATTGAAACTTGCATCAATGCAACATATGTAAAAATAACAATATTCTAGTTTTGTTTACAAAACAAAGAATTATGAACTCTGTATCTTGCTCATAACTTGATATTTGACTTTCAAAGTTTGACAAAGCATTGTTAACTTCTATATATATCTGTATAAACATTCAAAATGGAAAAATAAAATTTGAAATTTTAAGTCAAATCGTGTCCAAGTCCCTTTAAAGCGTGGTACATATTTAGTTATATTTACATTTTCCAGTGTCTTTGCCTGTGATAACACTACGTATCGATTTTGTACTATATAACCCATAATACAAATTACGCCAAATTGAGGCGCCGGCGGGGTTTGCTTATTTATATTTAAATAATTAATAGTACGATGGCTTAAAATTATATAAGTAATAAGGAATCATTCTTTGAATATTATGAGGTGATAATTTCGGTCGGGGCGTGATCAAATCTATCATAAAGCCCTTCGGGCTTTATTGGATTTGATCACGCCCCGACCGATATTATCACCTCATTATTAAACTAATTTCAACGAAGAAAACCCGTACAATGGTGTAACGTACATAGTTCATTTTAGTTACACTCTCCTTGGGTTCAAATGTGACCAGTCACCCATTGGTTATACATGCTTGTTTTTAACGACGACTCCATGTTTATTATGATACAAGCTGGCATTGTTATCTTTTTTAAAACCTGGGATTACTGCAGGTTTTAAATCTCCAAACCTTTAAAACTGTAAACAATTGTTTTACTTTTAAGTATACTCACGAAAAGAAATATCACTTAAGTCTAATTTTGAAGACTTCATTTTTACCCTACAAAATCTCTATGTACCCCCATAAAAATAAAAGAAAATGTTTCTTTACATTTCTGCAAAGCAGATGTTTTTGATGGGATTACTGCAGGTTTTAAATCTCCAAACTTTAAAAAATTGTAAACAATTTTTTTTTACTCTTAAGTATATTCAAGGAAAGAAATATCACAAAAGTCTAAATTGAAGACTTCATTTAACCCTACAAAATCTCTATAATTCATGAGCTTCAGGGGGCTTTGTCCCCTATGCCCCAACCAGGGAATTATCCTTGACCTACTGTGGGCCTCAAGGCGGCACCCAAACCCCCTTCCTAAAATTGGCGCCCCCTCTAACTTCATATCCTGGAACTGCCTCTGCAAACACCAGACAGTCCTCTCAGCCCTCGGCTCAGGTAAGCTATAACGACAGTTGATATTTGATGGCGTGGATCGTTGCGGAATATGATCTTTTATAATCGGTGTTCAGATTTTTACTATTGATACCATAGACTTTCATTTTTTAAATGTGTTTTAAATCGACAAATATGTACGGAGTTACAGACATTCAACAATACGACCCGTTTTTGGGAGTTGATTTTAATCAACTCTCCTATGCAGTCACTCTGGCAAACCGAAAGTGAAACAGTGTTTGGACCTAAGCACAAATCATCACCGCTGACAAGTCTTAGTTCTTGAATATAATACAAAAATTCGATGTAATGTATGCTGAAGCATTGTTTTTCAATGAAACTTATCTATAAACACTTTGAAAATAGTAAAATTTTATATAATACGAACAGTTTAGATATTTATGTAGTCTCATGTATTTCTACGCCAGAGTTTAATATAGTCCCGTTCAACCAAAAACTCGGCTGTCTCCGTAAATCTCCGACAAACAGATAAACGAGACTGGAGTTCAATATCAATAGTGCTTGGATCCATACAATTTTTAGAATTGTTTCGATTACTTATACATAGTTCGAAATCTATCTTTAAATATTACACAACATGATTCATATGGGGTTTCTCTAAATTCTTGTCTGAAAAGTCTAATTAAAATTCATATTATAAAAAAAGTGCGTAATTTAAATACAGACAAGAAACTAATTGCCACGCAAGATATGTTGATTTTAAAATAAATGATAATCGATAAAATCAACTCCCGTCAGTACTTCAGTACTTTGATTATAATAGTTTTTCTTAATCGTAAAATTACTGATATTATAAATGATAAGATAACTATATACCTTTGTAATAGATTGATCAATAAACTGCTGAAGCCCTGAGACTGCGCCGTTGTGTATGGGACCTATATATGCTTATTATCATCAACCATTGCTTATATATATATATATGTATTGAAAGGAAAAACCATGTGCTGTTCACAAATGCCCCACCCCAAGACTATATACAAGTAGTTTGTGTTCACATAATTAAAAGTATCACGTCTTTTCCTAGAAACTTTATATAACAAGTTAAGTGGTAACAAGTTTTTAAAATCAATTATATGTAACATATGAAAAAAGCTGGGGTTTTTGTGCAAAAAGCAACAAAAAGTGGCTAATAACTGTTAACATTAAGAATGCAAACCTGTCAAAAATCTTTTAATTTTCAATTCTACTTAGCTTTGAAACTGTAGCAACGGTTTTCAAATTTTATGTATAATATAATCACATGTATTGCAAAGATATTGATAGGGATGTGAAATTAAAAAGTATCCCAATGGAGTTTACCTAGAATTAAAGAAAATATTATTTTTTAGTGGTTTCTATGGTAATATTCGATAAAATATGGTTCTTGCCATATATAAATTGATGTTCCCTTCATGCCGTCGGAATCAATCTGATGCTGTCATATTCTGTCCATCTAAATAACGGATGGTATAATATTATCGGTCATTTAGATGGACGGAATATGACGACTCAAACTGCCATCCCTAATGATTTTTATTTAAAAGAGTTTTGCAATTTAGGTTACTATATAAAGAATGTTTTTGTCACCAGAAATTCCATGCATGTGTAACTTGCTTTTTTCAAGTATCCTGTTTTTATGTATATTAAAATGTTTATGTATGTCTTGGATACGTCTATGAGCTGAAAAGCTGTTGACTAATTAACAATACAATGTCCACACAGTTTGGAGCGCAATATATTACCTCCTTGATTAATCAAACCCCTCTGTAGCAATGCAATTTGAAAAAATTACGCACCTTGAAAGTGTTTTTTCAAAGTGCCTTATGTTTTGGACCAAGTTAACGCACTATGATTTTTTTTTCAAAGTGCGTTACGAAGGTAAACAACATTCTATATCATCGAGACACTTAACGCAATTAATAATTATATATAAATCAAAAATTCTGGATTTGGACTTATAATTTGTTGACATTATGATGATTTAACACTAGTGGATATAATTTGACGTCTTTGAGAACGGGAGTGGGGGTGACACAAGTCAATTACCATCACCACTCACCAGTACATCATTTTATTGATTACATGAAGAAGGTCCCTCTACCCTAATCTTTCATATCATATTTAGCAACTTGGAGAAAACGTATAAGACCGGAAAAAGAAACACGCTTTGTTGTAAATTAAGGACACTGATACTGAAAAAAAACGAGCTGGCCAAACAATGATTTCTCCATATGATATACATATGTTAACGAATCTCTCAGTGTTTCATTATAAACACTCTTTTCAAATCATAACCAAATAATCCACTTCGTTACAAAAAAATTACATTGACAAACATTTAATTATTTAAACACTGGTGTTCTAAAAAGTCACATTGTTATTGATAATAAAACTAACGTATCCTTTTTTCACATCACGTTTATTTAGAAGCACATGCAATTGAAGCAAGTTGAAATATGATATACAATGATCTCCATTATCAATCTATATAAATCATTTTCGTTTCTGGCATAGCCCAATGTACCAGATAAGAATTAACTTTGTTGCATACACAAAAAGGAAAAGGCAGTTGCTTTATAAGCGATGCAGTTTATGTCACAAAATTGTTTATGTGTAAATTGTCAAACTACGTAAGCTTACATGGAAACAGAAAAATTCTAATCAAGAAAATGTTTATCAAGTTAGCTGGGAATGCAGTGTGTTCTATTTTAAATATATCTCATTAAACTAAACTAGGTTAAAACAATCATTAATTGTATATAAAGTATCAATTATTTTCACCAAACCCTGAACATTTTTTTCAAAGTGTGTTATATCGACGATATCAATGCACTTTGAAAAAAAAATGATTTTTTTCAAAGTGCGTATTTTTTCAAAATGCGTTGTAACACCCCTTTCCATCGCAACTTAATTTATCCTTCAAAAGAGAGAGAGAGAGAGAGAGAGAGAGAGAGAGAGAGAGAGAGAGAGAGAGAGAGAGAGAGAGTTGTGCGTGTGACTGTGTCTGACCAGGTTTTGGCGGGTCTCCTGTCCCTATCAGAGGTGTCCGGGAATGAATCACATTCTCCATGGCCGTGGGCGTTTCCAGCATCTTTACTCTCTATAGTGTAGTAAGTAGTACACCTACAATGTAAAAATAAAATTTCTTGTTGATTCTTTCTGTTTTTAACGGAATAGCTGAAGCTTTCTCAGTTTGAACAAGATACCGGAAAAGTCGAGCTCAGGAAGGAAATACAAATCTACAGTTATGAAATAATTACTATAGTAAAAACAAGATGTATGCGCCGTGAATCTTTTTATTGATCCCCCACACCTTTAGGTAAAGATTATGAAACAAATACAAACTGGTAATTTGCAGGCAAGTAGCATCGTTTTTAAAAGTGGGGGCTAGATTCATCCTAAAAAATCTTGACAAGCCAAAACTTTTTAAAAGTAATTTTGAACATCATGAATATCCTCTTTTTTTTTGGGGGGGGGGGGGGGGGGCAGGAATATGTGTTTACCTTCAACTATTACTACAAATTCATGGTTATTTCCTTAATTTTTGCTTTCACTTTATACGTTCTCCCAAAAGAGTGGGGGAGGCAACTCCTTCGTAATATATATATTTGCTGCGAGAAAAGGGGTGTGTGTGTGTGTGTGGGTGGGGGGGGGGGTGCAGGGCGACGCTACGTGCCTTATTTCTTATTTGTAAAAGATATATACTTTTCTAGTGTGTATCATATGAAACAAGGTTAAAAAGATAGCATACAATTCTATTGTACATTTAATTCAATTCAACCTGCATGCTGCGCATTCATGCACTGTATTATATTATCTGTTGAAATTAAAATAGTATTTACACTAAAATTATCGCAATTTTAAGTGGGAAACCATATTCAAATATTTTTGTGCAATACAAAAAAAACCCCGTCCCTGTAGTATTCC
Source organism: Magallana angulata (assembly GCF_025612915.1). Taxonomy (NCBI): domain Eukaryota; kingdom Metazoa; phylum Mollusca; class Bivalvia; order Ostreida; family Ostreidae; genus Magallana; species Magallana angulata. The sequence continues at coordinate 55,852,209 of NC_069120.1, forward strand.
AATTGGGATCTGAGGGTCAGTAGTCTGATTATATTTCGACTTCACTGACCAACAAACGTCAACGTTAATATCAAACATCAATATTGATAATTTTTCGATGCAATTTAAAGATCTTAGGGTGGGTGAAGGACTGTCACTCTCAACAAAATAAAAGAGTGAAAGTTCTTTTTTTAAAGGAAAGATTGTTGAAGAAATACATGATGTAAGAAGTAATTAAATACTACGGGGACACCGGTAACAATTATTATTTTATTATTATTTATTTATTTCAACTTTGAGCAATAAGCTCATCAGCATTAAACATAATTACATGTATAAACATATGCGAGGCACGCAAGATGCGAAGCCAGTAGGCTTCAGAGTGTCTGCAGAGCGTGCACTCTCGCTATGGAGAACAACATACAGCTTTCATATATGTTTACATCATATATGATATTGTGAGATACAATAGATATATATATAATACTGAAATTATGATTTACCAATTGTAATAAAAAAAAATTGTATAATTTTAACTAGAGCAATGAATTTCTGAACATAGTTGCATAGTGAAGATATTTACCAAGGTTACATAACTCTTTGGTATTGTTTGAACTAAATAACTGAACAAGTTTGAACACAGATGGTTTTTTAACATAATAATTCTTAATGTATCTTGATCTTAGTGAATTGTAAAGTGGGCATTTTAACACAAAGTGAAAAACATCTAATTTAAAACAAGTTGGATTTTTGGGGGTTTTCCTTGACAATTTTCTCTATCGGATTTACATATTAAGAGGGTAAGTAGCAAATTTAAATTTTGCTAAGCAAATCTATAGTCAACCGTATTCTAGCATTCACAAGTAGACTACAATTAAACTTTACATTCAGAGCCAGAGGAAAGCACTCATAAAATACCATTCGTAAAAACTGAAGTCATCAATTCAATGACTTTTTCTAAGAATTCTCAACTACAGGATGGAAATGGGGCCTTAAGTACATGTGCACTTTTATTGAAACGGAGTAAATGATGCAATGATGGGAGTTGAAGTCTTGTTATGTAACAGAAATAACAAAAATATGTAAACCTTAATTTTTTGGTATAAAAGGGGTCGGTGTTACAATAAAATCTTGACACTTTCATGAGGTTCATATACGAAGATACTAGTATATCTAGTATGTAAATTATTAATTTTACAATCTAGACAGACTTAATTTGACGATAATTGATATGAATTATTTTTCAGAAGCAGCGCATCCTGTCTGGTGTTTGCTTCTTCAGACCCGGATATTTTTTACAGTTATTCAAAAAGACAGAGTCATCATGTCGGTAATTTACCAATCCATTATTGTGCCAAACATATATATTTCATTACTTCTCATTACTGTTTTTTGACGTTTCTTATTCGAATGTGGAAATGTCAAATGAGAATTTTAATTAACAAAATAATTAATTCATCCGTATGTCAAGATATGATTAATTCCTCGTGCCGAGTATAGATTGTACAATAACCGTAACTTAGAATCTGTATAAAACATTGGTTACTGATGGATTTCCTCGCTAATTCAAAATAGCACAGTGTAACATAGAACTCTCTAGTATAGTTAGTCGTGGGGATTATTAAAGTATAGTTAGTCGTGGGGATTATTAAAGTATAGTTAGTCGTGGGGATTATTAAAGGGGTATACTCCGAGAGATGTCACATTTATTTCTATTGCTGTATACCGGTGTCTGCGTTTTACATGCACCAGTATAGTTATATAACAGTCGAAGAGTTTATTTGTTTTAGCATAAATTGAACAACCGTTTATTGACCAGATCTATCTCGAATTTCGGACCTAGACTCCGTCGAGCATCGGAGAATATGAAGTGTATATGGCGGCTCACACATTAGAACAAATCGATATTTAACAGAAAATGTCAGTGAGTGTCAAGATTTTGAAACACGATTCGTACTTCATTCTGATAAGTATATATTTAGAATTAATTTTAATTTTTTGTCTTCTTTCGTCGACAAAGACGAACTCCTTACAATATGTAGTAACTTATGATTCTCATCAAAACCCAATAGCTACAATTTCGAAATGATCAGAATGTCAAATACCTCGAAGGGGAAATAGAGATTTTTAAAAATTTGTCCAGTTTTTGAAATCATAGATATAAAACGATACCTGCAGATATGGATTTCTCTTGCCGGCCTTTATCGTTCATTTCGATAAATACACAGTGGGCATTGTATATATAGACGTGAATGAGTTTGCATGTCCCTAATATTGACACGCTAATTTTTTCTTCAGGGAAATGGCAAAAATTGGGGCAAACATTCGACATATCGTTAGACTGAAATAAATTAACCTGAGGTAAAGAGAACCACACAAAGTCGGTTTCTGTTTTCTATGACCGGGGGTGGGGGATAACATTGAGAAATTTAACCAAACAAATTCATCATAAATTGTTATTCTATGTATTGAAATCATAGCGAATAATATTAAAAAAGAACAACGTGTTGTTCAAATTGACTTATTTACACAAATGCCAGACGTGGATCCGTCTTTCACATAAGACAATTAGAGGAAGGCTGATCAACATTTTATGGGGGTATGGGACACACTGAAATATCAATGTCAACGGAAGTCTATCAAAAATATAACCACCGGGTTAAAATTTCAAATAGCACAATATCTGACTTTCAAATATATTTCAATAATTCATTATTAAGAAATGAATTATTACAGATATCTGTAGCTTTAATATTAATGAACCTAATTCGTCATGCTAGAAGACACGTTTAGTAAAATAAAGAAAATAAAAAATTGTACTAAAAAATGAGGTAAATTTTATAATTCATTCCGACAGAAAACGCCATATAGAAGTGTTCAGTACCTTTTTAATCGTAACAATCAAGATGTTTTCTTCGTTGACATTATCGAATTTTTTTTCGCGAATGGCATCGGGATCGAGAGCTCAAAAAGGAAGCAGGTGCCCCAAGAACAGTAACTCGTGTTATCCTTAGAAACGTAAACAGTAATGTCGACGATGGAAAGTGCAATAGAGGATTTAAAGGACGACAGCGTCCCACCCTGTTTATACTGGTCCGTGGATAAAGTGGCGGAATGGATAGAAAAAATAGGATTTCCAAACTACAAAGTATGGCGATTTTAGATAACAAGTTTAATCAATATGAGGAGAATTCCAAATTTAAATACATTGAACTATTCTATTACATGACTGTGTTTCATTGAAAACTTTAAAAGGTTTTAACACTGATGTTTGGATAAAAAACAAGCATTGAAATTGTTTCTCATAATAAATCGATCAAACTGAAAAAAAATATGAAGATGTTACCTCAATTAATTAATGGATTTCTTAAATGAACTGAATGTCAATTTAGAGTTTTCAGATCAGTCATTCAACCCTAATGACAGGGGAGAATGTGTCATTTTCAATGGGACATTTTACACGGTGATACTACAATGTTAGAAACGCAACACCCATTTATACTTTTCGTAGACCGAGTCATGCAACCAGCTTTTGAACATGCATCAAAATATAAGGCTTACGATTTAGCTGATAGAAATATAATTAAAAGAGAATTGTGGCAAATACTTTGTTAAGGATTTATTGTTGACTTTAGAATAAAACGTTAAAAATCCAAGATGTACGATGATTACTTCACTTTAACTTCTTTATTTGATAATTTGCAATCTTCATAACATATCATATACACTACAACTTGATTATAACGAAGATACCAGAATCCAAATTTAAATTACATGTATTATAAATCGACATTCTCATACCTGAGATAGAAATCCCAAAACATTTTTAAAAAAATTATTGCATTTGTGCCGCTACTTTTGGATAAATACTCATAATTTTCAATGTGTAGAACCCAGCTGTATTTACCTGTCAGTATCGTAGATATTGGAGAAGACACTTTCTGTTGGCTGTGACACTCTATATAAGCGCATTACGATTCACTGGAAAAAATAATTTCAATAAGCAGTGAACTTTTTTTTTAAAAATTGCAGTCTTGCATCACCAGTAATCGCATTGACGGGAGGAAACTTATTACCCTGGAGGCCTCACAGCTGCCAAATATCGGCATCACAGACTTTAAACACATCAAGGTATGAACATCTCAACCCATTAAACAAAATTCACACACGAGGAGAAGCTGCTCATCCAAGAATCATTAAAGTTGGAGGAGTAGATTTTAAAGGATTTAAATTCAAACACATTTACTTTTTGGAAAAGCTTAAAATTGAATGAGAGAATTTAAAATTTGTTTATGGTTCAGGGATCAAAAAGAAATGGACAAATTTATATCTGTGAAAGGTACATGCGTATGTTTCATATGATGCCTGAATAAGGATCATGATAATCAAAAGTCTTGTCAGTCATCCAAATCCACCTCTTTAAATTTTTCTTATTCAAATATCAAACATTATGACATCACATGTTTTTATTTTTTGACATCGTGAATATAGACTTTCATAACTATTGACTTGTTGCTTTTAAATGCAGGTAACCTTCACGGCAAATATTTTGCTTTTTTGATATGCAATAAGAATAAATCTATTTAAATTGTAAACTAAATAAATTGTAAAAACAAGATACTAATTTGTAATGATGATATAACCAACTCATATTAGTTATGAAGTTAGTGTCTTGTTATAACAATAAAACTAATCCCGTATAAGGAGATACTAACTTGTTCAACTCTTTTTTTACCTTTTTAGATTATGAGCCTAATCAGCTCTTGTTAAGTCTATCATAATGGTCAAAGCTTCAGTGTTTTGTTTTGTAGACAATTTCTAAAGCTGTGAGAGAACTGCTGTTCATAGAAGAACCGGACTGGAAGAGAAGCATATCACTGCCTCCCCGGGAGAATCTGGGTGAGTCAAACTCTAATCCCCCCATTGCCACTGCAGGCACAGCCAATTAGCAGCAAAGTTACCAGAATACCAAAAACAAACCAACATTTATTGAATTGGCCTGAACGTTGGACTGGTAGGTCTACATATGTACTAGGGTGTGCTTTGACAGGTGGAGTAAAAGGGGAGAAAGTACATGCATACTTATCAAATATTTCCATTTTACATATTAAGATATTAAACATAATTTTTGAGTGAACTGCCATTATACGAGTAACAATGAACACCCACTCATCACAGGGCCCAGCGCCTAAGAACAAATGCACAAAAAATCAACACCTGTGGTAAATAGGTTGACAGCAATGTTTTATGACAACTGTAAAATACTGAAGTAATCTCTATCACCGACATTGATCAGACTTTTCATTGACAATCAACTCTCACCTAAATATTGCTTGTACAATTATATCATGATATTATGGTCTATGGAGAAGACTGTGTCTTGCCTAATCTTATTCAATATTGAATATAATAAATTAAATAAAATTTAACGTAATGCATGTGATCAAAATGTTTGTTTGAAATTGCCGCCAAGGGGTCTCTAGACCCAGAAGGGAGGGAGGGAGGGAAATTTTCTTTTATCACTTTTCAAAAAAATTGGTAAATAAAAATCTCTGTGCATAAAAAAGTTCTTTATTTTTTGCTAATAAATTATATCAGCATGGGGGGGGGGTGGTATTTCAATGAGCCGGGAGGCTATTCGAAACAAACAATAATTTTATTTGGCCTAATTAAACATATCTAACCTTTTTAATATTTACCTTTAATTTCAGGTATGTATCTAGAGAGGAAGGGCCACAATGGGAAGAATCTTGATGGACTAACTTACAAATCCTTCCTGTTGAACTTAAAAGATTCCAAGTGGCAGCCTCCGCTGGCCAATCACTGCTTGATTCTGCCTCGGTCATAATGAGATGTGGTCACATGTCAGTCATGTGACAGAGACTGCCTTATAAGGGAATTCTCAGCCCACAGTTGTGATAAGTGTGACCATACTGCTGAAATCTCTGTGATCACCCAACAGCATTTGTATAAGTGTCAAAATGTATTATATGTTTATATGACTATTTTTTTTATAAAGACAATATCAATTTTGTAAACTTGAAATCCAAAACAGCATTAGAGTTTCAAAATTTATTTAAGTTTTTTCCAATTTTAATTTCATATTTTACTTTAGCAATTTATTTTCCCATTCAATTAAATTTCAACCACAGAAAGATAAAGATACTAAAAGTGGGCATTTACGCTGGTGGTTTACTGTATATATGCACATATTTTATGGTCAAGCAATATGCACTGGTATTTAATACGCGAATGCATGATTTACCACACGAAAGTTTTGAGTTTTTAACTATATGTGCAAGATTACGTATTTTCTTTAGGTTTTAAGCTTAATTACCCTGTAACTAGTGTAATTTTTCCCTATGTGTAAAAAACTAATTTTACAGTGCTATAATTTTAGTTCACTTCAAGATGTACAAAATTGGCATATACACTGGCACATCTCTCTGTTAATGTGTTCTCTTTGACGGAGATTAAGATTTGACAGAATGCAACTTGGAAAGATAGTTACTCTGTATGCGTGTGTTAAACTACGAGGGAGAACACTGTTTATGAATACTGAACTTCATTGCTTTGCACAACAATTCATTTTATTTCTGTCTCGTTTTTGTTGTTGTAAATTTTCAAATGTCCACTGTATAAGAAATCATTTCATCTTTGGATTTACCTGAAAGAAAGCATAGCATTAAAATAAAGGCTTGAAAATGTTTTAATTCATTTTAACATTTTTATAAATTCAATCATTGCAGAAAAAATTTAATAACGCGCTAATGCGAGCTGTGTATTTTTTCTTTAATGTCGCTACCTTCATATCCCGAATGAATTACCAAAGAAAGCATTTTATTGTTTAAAAGAAAATTGGAGCCATAAGTCTATTGGTGACCTGTTGACAGCTTCACTAGCCGAGGGTTTATGATCCACTCCAATTAATGGGGAATGGAGGGGATTGAAAACCCTTTGATTAATCGGTGATTGTTGGGGAAGGACTGGTCAGTTTTGAATGGAAAGGATATTGTTTGGCAACAACTTGTTTGATGAACTCCTGAATGGTGTCTATCGATCCCTCTGTCACTCCAGTTGTATTGAGCCGCTGACCAGTCTTAAATGATCACACAGCTCACTATCATACAACACCTGAATAATAAAACTAATTTCATGGAGAAGTAGATCGGAGTATGGGCGATGATACGCCTCATACAAGCAATTGTAACAAGATGTGTCAATGTCCAATCAAATTATCTTTCCACAGAATCATAATTAGAGAACCAATTTACATCCGTGTTTACGTTTTCTACTTCATAAGCAATACATTTGTCCAGCTATACAGAATGCTA